>NC_082643.1:15667923-15971346 GCF_028023285.1 Balaenoptera ricei
TTTTCATAAAGGACAGAAGTACCATATTCTCTAAGACTCTACAAATATTTATTCCCATTTGAAAATATGCCCACAAATCTCCAGCACATATTTTACCACGAGAGATACAAAAGGGAAATACCATATAAATACTATACTCTGTGGTATACTTTTTAATATTCATACATAAAATCACTCAAACTAAAACACTGCTTTTTGCCTAATTTATTCTATTTAGACAAAGAAACCAGACTGGTTAGATTTATGAGATGGTTAAACGTGCTATCTATTGATTTATAGCATTACACTTACATGCCACCAAAGTTTTTCTTTTTAAGAAAGAAACTACAAATATTAAATGATATATTAGAGAACTCCTTCCTACCACATCCTAGTTATTTTAAATGGAATCTAAATATGGGGTCTAAATTAAGAGAATACACATAAGTTTCATGCAGCATAATTTAGAACAGGAAGTTTCCCTGGTAACCATGTATAAGTTGGCAAGCAGCAAAAGAAACTATAGCCCTAGGTTCTTGTAAAGAAATAGTAAGTATACTTTATGACCTTGAATTCATTTATTGGTTAACTCCTTCCTCCTGGTGATTTTAAGTTTGTCTTTTTCATTTAAATTACCTGTTTACAGGTAGGTGGAAGAGAATTTTAGTAAATCCCATCCTATTTTCTTTAAAACTTTTCAGATGTTCTGTGATAACCTTTCTTCTTTCTTCGATTAATACACTGGTCCAATCAATAAAGCAATCTTTAGCTTCCTTCAGTCAAACTACAGTGAGCCCAAATGACTTTTTAAATACTCTATCCTGGAAATGTTCTGGAAATAATGAAGGCAATAGCAGGAATATTGATGTTAAACTTATTTCTTTATTTATGTTCACATTAAAGAACTTCAAAAAATAGTGTACTACTGAATGCAATATGCTGCTACTATTATTCATAATATTATTATTCATAGTAACAAAGAGAAATATAATGTTCTGAAGAGAATTTTCCATTAATTTATTTGATATAAATATAAGAAAAGAAAAAGATAACTGAATTACACTTTATATACTCCCTAACAACAATAATCCAGGTCTTCCTAGCTTTGTTTTAGGAGATTTTTAAAAGAAATTTTTCTTAAGATCAAACAGTACAATACTTCCGTAACTTCTGAAAATTAGTTCTTTGCTAAGAGGCATACCTAACATGTTTTTGAGTACTGCAACGTCAATCCTTTGGAATCTGTGATTCTTCGCAACCAGTACTCCAATTATTATATATGATTTTTAAGGAGAAAAATGCATGTACAGGCAAATTCTACCATTAACAACAGGAACTCATAACACAAATTAATGGTAGCACATGCTCCTTAGTGGTTAATATAACATTTACAAAAGCTTTTTGTTAACTGTAGCAATATGCTGAAACTTCAGGACCATCTGGAAATAATTCTATTCACAGTCTCAGGAGGAAGCAAGAGTTGTTAGCACAGAATATTTCAAATATTTAGATAACTTTAGATAACGATAACGTTAGGTAAAGTAGTAGCTCACTCTCACATGCATATGCATGCCCTCCAGCTTTCTGTGGTAGCCTCAGAAAAGAAAAGATCAGTTAGAAAAATGAGAATTTGACTAAACCATGCCATTTGGCAGATATTTATTTATTCTCTGCTACATTAAATTGTGTTATGAACAAAGGGGATGAGGGTATAACAGTGTAATAAAAATGAGAGAATTCAGGAAAGGAAGAAGGTAAGGGAGGAAGGAAATAAGTAAGAAATACATTTTTCAAGATCTAAGAAGTTATGTTAGAGTAATGCAATAGTGATGCCTGTTAAGAAGGCAGAGGTCAATTTCTGGTGACAGGGAATTGCAGGCAGAAGAACCAAAGGCTCTAGGTGGAAAGTACAGTGGCATTTATAAGGAACAGAATGAAGGCAAGTGGAGCTCAGTGAGAAATGGTGAAGTGCACAGTGAGAAAATGAGGAGTGAGATGGGATGCAGAAGATGAGTTTTGGGGTGAAGGAAGAAGGGAGAGAAATCAAGAATTCTGTCATGGACAGCTTATTCCAGGTAGAGATATCAAATATGCAGTTGACTATGTGATTCTGGATTTCAGGCTGAAATTTTGAATTTAGGAGGCATCATCATAGAGTTGAAATTTCAATCCATGGGACTAAATGAGATTACCTAAAAAAGATAATCAGAGTCATGGCACACAACTGAAATAATACATGCGGAAGCCTTAATACATAGATAGAGACCAGAGACGGACTCAGGATGGAGCTCTCAGACCTCAACACTTAACAGCTGTAAAGAAAAAGGAGAGTCAGAAAAGGAGACTGAAAAAAAGATCTGAGAGGTAGAGAGATGGAGGGAAACATGAAAGGAGAATATGATTTCAGAGCAGTCAAAAGAAGTATTTCGAGAAGATGGAAGGGGTTGAAAGGGTCAAATTCAAATACAGCAAGTTACCAAAAGTCTTTATAGAAGTAATTCAAAGGGAAAAAGCCATTAAAATGTGACAATGCTAAATATTTTGAACTTTTCAAGATATTTCTGCCAATAAACATCCTGAAGTTCATAGTGAAATAAGCATTCAACCACATTTTATTGCTTACCTGAATTGCTGATCCCATTGTGAACTTTTAATTAATACATAAAAGGAGCCCCTACATTAATTTATTCTAATCCTTATAAAGTAATTAACATCTTGACTATGACTCAGATTCTGCATGTCTATATGTATGAAATAAAACATAATTAACACTATTATAAGATTCATCATCTGCATTTTAGTGAGTGACCTTATTGCTTCAATAAAATCTTACTGAAATGTCAGCATAATTACAAATATAAATGGAAAAGAAAATTACCATTCAGTAGTTATCTGTCAATAATATTCCTACTAAGAGGAAAATTTTGTCTCTGAATACATGTATCCATTAGTAATATTGATTAAAAGAACATCTAAGACCTAGTCCATTGTCTCAGTTTTTAATTTGTGCTAAAAAGTAAACAACAAAACACTTTAAAAGATAAAATATTCTGTAAGTATAAAATGCTTTAAACTGAACAACTATTGAATTACATACCCAGGCAGGTCTCATTTCACTGTACTAGATCAATTATAGAATATACTTTATTTCTGTAATTTTTATATATTTCCTCTTTCTCCCACTAGATAAAAGGGTCTTCATGACAGCAACTAGGTTTATCTAATTCCCCAATGCTTAGCTCATGGGATAGAGTAGGAACTTAATACATATCTGGTGAATGAACAAATGAATAGGCAGGTGGTACCACAAAAATAAGAGGGAATATACAAATCGCTTCCTTTCTAAGGTTATAATATTGGCAAATAAAACATTTTTCAGTGACTGGCCAAAAAAGTGACATATATATATTCTATCTATCTATTCTTTCTGTCTGTCTATCTATCTATCTATCTATCGGGTTGGTCAAAAAGTTCGTTTGGGGTTTTTCATACCATCTTACAGAAAACCCCGAATGAACTTTTTGGCCAACCCAATATCTCTCTATCTATTTGCATGAAACAAGGAAAAATGTGAACATAGTAATATTTAACTGGAGACTGACAAAATAATCACAGGCACAAATGCAGTATAGTACTGTATTGCCATTTTAAAGATGGAAAAGGGTCAGTATTTCGTAGAAGTGATCACAGTCACTCACTGATAGGGAAAAAATATGCAGAATTTAGGATAATAAACATTCAGTTTCGGCAAAGAGGCCAAAGATATGTGATTTTAATGAACATTTTGAAGACCTATATGTGGAAAACTGGGCAAGTCAGAAAAAGACGTTATATTTCTGAGACAATTCATTCTGTTTACTGTGACGTTGTGATAGAGAGAGAAGACCACTAGATAATCACAAAGAGCATGTACCCAAATCCAGATTCATTCACTCGTCAGTGAACCCATTTACCAAGCTGTCCAGTGAGAAATGATAATTATCACCTAAGATAGTTTCAGAGATCAAATGAGATAATTTACATGAAAGTATTCTATAAATTATAAATATTGAAATGTTAGTGTTGAGTTCCAAAGAAAATGATTTTATTTCTTCATTTTGTTTTGTTCCATTTTTAAAATAAGACATTCCTGAGACAGTTACTGATTCGTTCTACTCTCAAACAGAAATTGCCATTTGAATATCAATATGTGTACAAATACTAAAATGTCATTATCCCTGGCACTGTTTAGTTAACATCAAGATTAGCCAGACAATTTTGGCTTATATCACTATGTGCATATAAGATTAAGGAAATATACTGAAACTCTTGACATTAGTTCATTAGTTATCTAGTTACCATTCATTGTGCAAAATTTTATAGGAAAGTTTGCTTGTGTCTGTGTGTGTGAGGGAGATGGTGTAGTTGTGAGAAGAAGAAAGGAAATGAATGACAGAAATAAATCTCTAATGTAAAATGCGATATATTTCCTATGCTGTTTATATAGTCATAGGGGTTTTGGATGAATTATACTTTTATTTTATGCTTACCCACATTATTTTAATAAAGTACTTTTTTTCTTGCACTATTTGAGTAGCCAAGATTATGATAGCTCAGGACTCTTCATGTGTTTGTTTCTATCATGCTTCTACCATTTATTGTTAGTTTTTTTTAAAAAAGACTGTTTGCAATACTTTGTTGTATAACTTAAAAAGTTGTTTCTGCATCTTGTTAAAAATAATACGTAATCAACTTAGCAGAAACTATCCACAGTTATGAGCCTTCCTTTTCCAGCATTAGAAACCTGAATTTTCTGCTCTTTTTTTTTTTATGATACTCTCAAAACATATACCAGATAGCTTAAAGATTCTGTCTTTAGGTAACATTGTGCCTTAAACATTTTTAACCCTGTTTAAGATTCAAAAGTATATTTTATTCAATGTAGGAAAAAATAAATATAATCTTTCATCCATGTTATCATGCAAAAAAAATCTGAACTTCATCGTTAATGCACATTAGTTTACTAGTGGAGAGGCCCATGGTCAAGTTTACTGTTGTTCGAAGATAAATTCATCACATAATGAAATCAGCAGAGTAAATTCCTACAAATGCAATGTTTAACTTAGAACAAGCTTTTCAATTAACTTAGATAAGATTTTTAGGTTTATTTTACTTCATTCTCATTTATGTATTAATTGACCGAGGATTCCTATTAGGTAGTACTCGGATAGCTAGACATACATATAGTAGTAAAGAGTTTTACTTCTTTTACATTAACAAATAATTCTGATTTTGACTGACTCATACTACTCTTTTCAACTAGAGAATAGCTCACAAATATTTATTAAACCGCTATTATATGTTGGGATATATGTTGGAGAGAATTTATAAGTACATACGACGATTTACTGGGGGGCAGCTTTAGAGGTACATTAATATATGGTAATATAAGCTTAATCCCAAATTAGAACAGAGATAATAATTGCAATATAATTTCAGATAAATGTGAAATGACCATGGGCTGCGGATAGCAGGGATGAGCGAGCTGCTCCCAAAGCTAGAATCTGAGACCATAAAGGAGTGGAAAGAAGGTGCAAAAAATCCCAAACCAAGAGTAAGGATACGGCTTTGAAGGAGGAATTCACAAAACCTCTTTGGAAAACTGTGAGTACAACAATCCACTTACTATGCAGAACTTCCTGGTCGGAAAGATGGCAGGAAATGTAAGTTAGAAACAGCCTGTTAAACACCAAATTTCAAATTAAGGTTCTAGTGTGTACACTCTTTCTAAAGAGGGATTCACTTTGCTGTACACCTGAAACTAACACAACATTGTAAATCAACTACTCCAATAAAAAATTTAAAAAAAAAATAAAGAGGGTTTTCTAAATGTCTTTACCCAACAATGCATTTTTTAGTCAGTGGACGAAAACAATAGATGGTGAGTTTTATTAAACTTGAATGGCTTTTTTAATCTGTGAAAAAGCCAATAGTAATATAAATGGTAAAAAATAAACACACTACTTGCTTTTCAATAAATCTTTCTTTTAATTTCCAATATGTACTGTAGGGCAAAAGTTGTACATTTTTAAGGCATCTAGTAACTGGGTTAGGAATTTTTAAAATGCTGACAAAACTTGTTGCATATTCCTGCTTGTTTCAGAGATCTCTGCAAACCATTAATTTTTAAATTCAAAGTTAAAGATGTCTGGCTGATCAACAATATTCCAATCTGAAGGCCAATCCTGTTATTAATAAACAATCTAAAAGCAAATGATAGATAGGAAATCTCCACTACCATTTCCAGTTAGTATTCTATTTAAACTACAATGCCATTTTTTAAGTTTTAAAAAATTGAATCTGCCAAAGATGCCAAATATATGGTATATTTTATGATTAAATCAAAAGTATGATATCAAAATTCAATAAGGAGATATTAAAACTGCAGGAGTCAGTTATCTTGACTCACTCTAAGGTTCTTAAAAAATGTTCCCCAGATTGAAAAGGGCAAGAAAGAAAAATCACTCATATGATCAGTGAGTAAAAAAAAAAATGATTGACTAAATAGAGCTTAAATCACTGGATAGGCTTTAGGTACTATTTGGAGAATGTAAAAGCACAAATCAAATGATATTTAAATCCATTTACATTTTATAAAAGAGCAAACCATTTATAATTTAATGACAGTGTCAAGGTGGGTCTGTATATTCAGATATTCAACTGGCATAATAACAACCCATAATTCATTCAAAGATTTCAAAAACTGTAAAAAAAAAATTACTATTGATGAGATTTTTCAGATGCTAAAAATTAGACCAAAAAGGCCCCATAATTTACTTCGGGCCTTAGAGATCTTTTTCAGATCTTGTTGCTATTCCCCGCCCCTCCACCTTTATATATAGTTAAGAGAATTCAATGCTTTTATCAAATAAAGTGTATGTAATGTACATCTGTTTGGAATGCTTTCCCACATTAAATGGAATTCTCAAAATTACTGATGTAAAATTTAGATGAGAAAAAGCAAATTTGATGAAGGAAGGAGGGGTGTTTTCTGTTTCAAAAAGACAATGCTAAAATCAAAACTTATGAAACTAAATCTTAGCTAAACTTAAAACATTTTAAAATCCAGTTTTAAAATGAAGATGTTCATACAATGTATTCGTATGCTTTTAAAGTGCAGAATTGATACAATTTTTTAAGTCAGTACCTATTGTGAGTGTCTTCATTAAACTTAGTACCCGGAAGTAACTATTACCTTTCTTTAAAACTGATTGAAAAAAATTGAGGAAAAGTTGATTTCATTATAAATTAGAATATTTTATAATAAAACATATGGTTCCTATGTATAGAGCTATTTGGAAATTAGATTTATATAGGATATTTCTCCAAATGTAACAAAAGTGACCCACTTTCATACACTTGTGCATGTCATTTGTACGGGTGTTTCTAATTATTTTTAATGGAAATTAGCAAGTCATTAAGCTGGAAAGAAGAAAGTATTGCTCTCTATTTTTCTCTTTCTACATAATACTGTATTTTCCAAGCCTAAATGAAATGAAGATCGTAACACATTTCCCACTCTCCTCTATTGTGAATGTTCTTAACAATAGGATATTCCTTTTGGATATCACCTGTAGCTTTTGTCAGTTTTAAGACAGACAAATTGTACCAGTATAGAGGTCAGGTTCTGCTGGTCTATAGAGGGTGCCCTGAAATTGACAAAGCTGTTGTCTCTAACACCAGAAGGGAGGAGTTTGTCAATTTCAAGATCAAATTAAGCATTGACTTTTTTTTTTTTTTTTTGGCATTTATAGAACCTCTGAGGAAAAGGGTGGACATTATACGGAGTTGAGATCCACATATTTAAAATAAAAAAGATAATAATTGATATGTACTTATCATTAAGATAACAGTTTCATATATACTATTTCTCTGCACTTTCACAACAATATCAGCGAGTAAATTAAGACACAGGTTATAATCCATATTTTATGGACAGGGAACTAAGACTCCAGCAGATTAAACAGAGGCCCAAGTTTGAACAGTTATTAAATGGCACATCCAGGACCTAAAATCTGGAGTTCTGATTGTAAAGCTCATATTCTTTTAGTGGCCAACTCAAGTCATCTTCATTTTTAAATTATGAATCTAGTGGAAATCTCTGTCGATTACAGCAGCAACAGCATGAAGGGCCAAAAATAAGAAGCTTTAATGTAAGGATTTATCAAAGTTCAAATGCATGACAAAGGATCCAGATTACAGGCAACACTCTGTAATCTGGAGAAATTAGAAATTATTCAGGGACATAATATTAATAGCAAGACTTTTCATTTGTATAGGACTTTGTCCTTTCCAAGGTATCATACATACATTACCCCATTTATATTGCACATAGGAGCAATTCAATAAATGATAGTTAAAGAAATTTTTTAAGTGGAAAACTACTACAAGAAAACTGAAAATCCAAGGCCTGGGATATTACACTATTCTGGAGAAAAACAGTATTGGCCATTCTATACATAAATTAGTTTGCATAAATCCTTACTTATCAACTTAGCAGAGTGGCCTCCTCTGTTGCCTGTGTATGCACATCACTTACATGCTTTAGCTTTTCCCGATTTTCAACAGAGACATTTAGTGAGCCTCAGAAATTAGGATTTAACCAAATGTGTCTAATGGCCTTTTTCTTTTCTCTTTCAAACTAGTGAATGACCCAGATGGGCCAAGAAAAGGTATATTAGTATCCGATAAGAAATTAAAAGTATTGACTGTATTTCAAACTGTACCATATCTGAATACTGTGGTGTGTTAAATATCTGAAGAATACAGAACTAGAAATAATTATAGGTTGTTTTTATTTTAATTAGGAAACTATAAACTGCACATTTTCAGCCCATTTGTAAGTTTTAACCTAAAATATTTTCAAGTTTGCTACTAACAAAAGAATCACTTTTAGCCCACCGTAGGTTTAAAATAGAGGCATTATTCATATCCAGGGTAACTCTAATTTGATCAAGTGGCATAAATATTGGGCACTAAGTGACAATAGCATTGAAAACAAGTATAACAAGAAATATATATTTATACTTTTTTTGAAATACAAACCCATACTGATATATGTAATGTACGGCATTTATGAGAGATTATATTCATTAATTCTATGCTTATTTCATGAACTCTGTATTGTTAATGGGCTTTAAGAAAGACCCTTGTTTATTCAACAGTCATTCACCTGGGATATATTTAGTGAACACTCTAGGCCATGCTGGATCCTGGATCCCACACTCGTGTGGAAATCATTAACGGTTTCCTAGGAGTGTAAACAAATTGTAAGGCTTAATGTAGTAAGTGTAAACTCATGGTACAAAAGGCACACAGGAAACACAAATAATAATTAATATTCTCCACACACTCATTAATCACTCAGCCATTTGATTCACTTATTATTTAAAGATAGGTATTTATGAACAATATAATTATGATGATATTAAGGAAAGTTTAGAAAGTACAGCAAAGAAAAGAAAGCATTATACAGAAAGTACTTTCATCTTACATGTTTTTCCCCAATCTTTCTAAAAATATGCATCTTATTGTGACCTACATTTTTATTTACTCCCTCATAGGCATTTTCAGATAATCTCACATAATTTTATGATAACCTTTTAAGTAGCTACATAATATTTCATTCAGTGATCAGATAAATCATAATCATAGATAATGCTAAAACCACAATCTTTCAATCTCACAGACCTGGGTTTAGATTTCGTAATTGCTCCAATACCACTTAACTAGACTGTTTCTTCTCTATAAAATGGGAATGATAATATATACCTTTCAGGCTTCTCAAACATCAAAGACTTAATTTATGAAGCACCTATCGCAGATGCTGAAACTCAGTACAGAACTAAGAAACAGCAGCTATTACTTATTATTATTCCCTGAATGTTGTAGAATTAGATTACAAGATTTTAAATAATTATTCCTTTTAGATTGTTTTATTGAGGAACATGCATAATTTTGCCTACTATTTTTATAATCACTGAATTTCTTATTTTCTAACCTCAAATCAGAAATATATTACAGTAGTTATTTTGGCAAAAAGAAAGATCATTCAGGGAGTCATAAGGAAGAAGGACAAGAGTAGCTGTACTTAAAATACAACATTCCTCCCTGACTAATTGACAAGTATTACATAAGAAAAGCATTCTATCTTCTCTAAAGATACCAAATGATATTATTTGTCAAAGTGCTGTAAAAATTTTAATGTGTACACAATTGTTAGCTAATACTATCACTTAATTGTAGCATTTTTTCTCCACAGATTGGTTGTAGCTCAAATTTTGAGCCAATCTCTACATATTTGGAATTTTAAAAATCTGTGAAAAAATCCCTTCTGTTACATAATTTTATTTCTTCCAAAATATTTTCTGATTGGGAAATATAATTTTTTCTGGGGGTCATATATCACTATAAGCAAGTTCATATTTTACATTTAAATATTTTATTTCAGACTTGATTTATGTGAAGTGACATGAAAAACTTCATGAAAACTCAGGTGGGGCGAGACACAGAGAAATGCTACTTTAACTGCTGATACTTTTCTATCTTTTACTGCCATATATCTGTTGTCCTTTTCAAATGAAAAAGAAACACTTCTCTATGCTTAGAGAAGAAAAAAAATGCAAGTTTACAGCATTCTGTATTGGTAAAGTGTTTTGCTAATAAAACCTTTTTCCCCTCATGGAAATGGAGGAAAAGGTAAGTTTATCAAGTACAAGGTGAAATGCACTCAAGTGAGGAAAATATTTTCAGACATACAGTTTCAAAATGTACTTCTTATTCTAGGTCAAATCCCATTCATTATGTTATTTCCAACTTGAAAAAGCACAAATTTCAGTGATTCTCAGAGTTCAAGGTGGGAGGAATATTCTGGATGTAATGGGTGGAGGTTAAAAAGTCAGCTTGATACCCTTAGGCAACTGAGGATCTGGTCAGTGTCCCTTTCAGGAATGTTTTGAAGGCCAACAAACCACTGGACTGCTGTCTTCCCTTTATAAATGATTCCCACAGGCTATGGAGAAAGGCTGGATGTGGCTTTCAGCTTCCTTGTGGTTCCTTGAGTGTTCTCAGGTCCTGCTTCTGCACAAGTAGCCCACACCTCTGTGGCAAACCCCAGTGATCTCAGGGAGGGTGGCAAGGGCAAGTGGCAGGACAGCTCTCTTCCCTAGAAACCTCACTCCTGTGCACTGTTCATGCAATCAGTGAGGAAGGCAAGGTCAACAGACAGCGTTCATATAACAGATTCACTTAACTACTGACACTGATCTGGGCCAGAGAAGTGAAGTTGTGGGGAGATGGAGGGAGGAGCACAGCAGTTAATCACAGGAAGCCTAAACTCCTAGTCTTGTAAAGAGACTAAACGCACCCAAATGCCCCCTCTCCTCATTCACAGACATTTGCCTAAGCCATTAAGGTGAGTTTACAGTGATGTCCAGTTAGAAGCTGGTGTGTGTGTGCACATATGGAAGGTGAAGACGCTGGGGAGGAAAAAGCAGGAGTGAAAGGACAGTCATTCACTGTGATTAACATGACCAGACAGGGCTGTGTTTCAGAAAGGTTAACTGGCTACCTCCTAGGCCATTAAGCGCAGACCTGCATGTCAGAAAACAGAAGGCACATGAGGGTGAATCCCTCCATCCTCCGAACACTTAATACACCTTTAGTGTCTGACTCGTTAGTAGCTAAAGTACTTTAAAGGTAGTCTGTAAAGCCAGTTGACATGGAGACAATATAAATGATATAAAATTTGGAGGTTTATTTTGTTTTTGGAGCAGCCAATCATTTAACCCCTAGTTCACAGAAGTGCTGTAATAGTTTCTTTTTAATAGAAAATTAATTTCCATTATGGTTTCATTCTTAGCACTTTGTTAGGCCGCAAAGAATATTAGTGAGAGGCTCTCCAGTTTCAAAGGAGTCAAAAGCCTCTACAAGCCTCATCCTACCCATTCAATGTCCTCCCAGACAATAAATTTCACGAGAACAGGGACTGAAAGTGTTCTGCTTACCATGACAGCCCTAGTGCTTATAGCACAACAAATGGCCTACATTAAGTCCTAAATAAATAAGCTGGTTAATGAATAGATGATTTCCCAAGAAACTATGTTTATCATAGCCACATTAGTGTTTTTTTCCTAACTTTTTATACTTATTTCATTGGTCATGTTTCTATGGGTTACTTTTGATTTGCCATAGAAATAATAAAACGAGTACCCTTGATCCAGGGTTCCTCCGCTGGATAAACAACAACTTGCTCTTATTTTGATTAAGGAGAACCATTACATGTTTTTCCTCAAGCTATTAGTCTTCTAGGAACATGCTGTAATTTATAAGCTCTATCAAAACTTTCTCTTTAATGAAATGAATAGGAAATTAATGCAGTCAGGCAGAAAGCTCTTTTAGCTAATAGTTTTTAGCACTTTCTTCTTTGAAATACTGGAGAGTAATTTTCATTTACTGGTTATTTAAGGAGGGAAAATTCAGTCCTATTGATATCACCTTTATTGGGTTTACATACAAGTATGCTATATTCTTTCCCTTGGGCAAGCCATGTGTTATACCATGGAAACATAAATTTTCCAGCGTTCTAATATTAATAGCTATTACAAATAGAACTACATGACCATTAGTGAACTCCCAGAATAATGCTGTTTCCTATGTGCTAATAAGTATTTTACGAATTTAGGTAATTTGGGTTAGAGATAAAAAACCTTATTCACAGACACTAAAAGAGATGCGATTCTAATTCTGCCTTGACACAGAGGGACAAGTTAATGTACTTATTTTACTTCTTGGAAAGTGCTTTGTGTTTGAAATACTGAAATAGATGATAGTACAATTAGATTTTCCTTCTTAAAGATAAATATGCAGCTAGTCCTCTGCTCTGTAATGTGCCTGTGCCCTTTAAAAGAAGGACCAGCTCGAAGCAGATTTCACTGGCTCAGTACTGTTGGAATCATATCTTTATATAGGGCTTTTATTGTCAGCAACCATTCTATAAATATGGTATTTACATATAATTTTACTATTTAATTAAGACAAGTTGAAAGGAGTTTGCTTTCTAAGAAGTCTAACCATCTCCACTTGCAACGTATTTTTTGTTACTGGTTAGCTTAATGAACCCTTTCATAGCTGAAATGTCATTTCCAGCCTGTCAAATATTAGTGTTATTATTGATACATACTAAAGACTGTAAACATCTCAATCACTGTTGTTAACTTAATAAATTCTTTGACTCTTGTTAGTACATATATATCCGAAATAAAATAATTCTGAAGTGAAATAGCTTTTAAAATACCACCCTATAACTTGTACAAATATTAAAAAGGCAAATCAGAATCCTAGGAACATGAGTAGGACCAAGGATTCTTTTGTCTATTACAATTCCTCTTTCAGGATTCAGCTTTGAGGCAGTTTTGAATTTCACATCTGATACCACCTTTGACAATATTCTCACAGTGATGAATGACTTCTTCCATATAAAACAGTTTTTGAAATATATGCACGTTTAACAAAGCTCCTTTCCTCTTACGTTGGAAATGCTGAAATGTTTATTTCTTGATTGGAAGCCTGTGGTGATGCAGCCACAGATAAACCCTACTGTAAGAGGAAAGAGGAGACCTATTTCCTTCAGTTTATAAAAAAATGTCAAGTAAATATTACAAATGAATCCTACTCTTATTTTGACAAATTATGGTTCTAAGAACTGGTCTGTTTTTTAATTCAAAAACTGTGGTTCATTAGTGTGAAGAATACTCATAGTTTCAAACTCTTACCATGGTGGTGTATTCAAACTTCATCACTAATTTTGACACAAGTTAATGAGCATTTACACTTGATCTTTTACTGACAAAGACAATTTTTCCTAGTTTGGTTGGTTGTTTTATTACAGTGGGTTTGATTCAAGCCCTGATCACCTAGTAAAAATGGGATCAAAAACTCTGCTAGAAATGTAACAAAAATAATTTTCACACAAACATGTTTTTGACTTACACGTAATTGCAAACTGTTAACATGACGTAATTACGGAACGTAAATTACATGACAACCTCTAATGTTCAGCACAGGCTTCACTGACTGCCGACAGCACTCAGTATATACCTGTCACCATTTTTAGCATTATTAACAATGGGAGTAGACATTTTCATTACATTAAATGCTTAATAAAATCGTCCCCCATAGCTTCCTTTTAGGGTAAAACATGAATTTCAGTCCAGGTTATTTTGAATATTGTAGAGTTATGAAATGTTCCCAGAATCTTTAAAATTTCCACCCTGCCAAGACTCCACACATCTCCTATCCCAGGTTTTTCAAATGACGTTATGCTGGATTCTAACTAGTTTTACATTCCCTCTTTCTTCATAAAAAAATTCATTTGACCTTTATTAATATTGCCAAAATGTATTCCATATCTTAACTTCCTATTGAGGAAAAAAGTTTAATTCATATGTCTTCCATTATCTTCAAATTTGTAATTATTGGACACTACATCTAACTTTTCTCTTTCTGAACATTAATAGGTTGACATTCATTTAGATTCTTATTGTAATTTATTGTCTGCTAGAGTGATCTGACATAATTCTTTCTCTTAATGCAATAAATTCAGTTTCTTTTTTTTTAATAGTGTTTGGCTGCCATCAGGACACAAACCTTCTGAAAGTTATTGAAGAACAGAAGCCAAATGAAATAAAAACTTCAGCAAATTTATTAAGAGGCACTAAAAGAATAGAAGCCAGATGATTTATGTACTTTTCATTTTATTTCTGCTCTTTTCACTTGAAGAATATGCAAAACCATCTAGCCAACTCTTTTAAAAAGCATAAAATAGCACGCCCCACCCCCAATCCTCTAAATTCTTTACTGTTGTTTGACACTGAACACTGCTTGTATCCTCTCCAATTTCATTTTGCTTATACTCAGTGGAAATTTTTCACTAGTATCCTTATGTAACTTTAGTTTCCGACCTATGGCATTTTCTTCTCTTTCACCTCAGCCCCTAATTATCACTTCATATCAACCTAAGAGGAACTTCAAATTAACGTTAATCAATCACCGTTATCTAATATCAGTAAGAATCCTGAAAATTTATTTCCTACAGGTTTTACGATATATGATTTTATCTTAACCCCATTCACAATATACAGTAAAGCCAAGACATCTGTTCTTGAAATCCCACTGACATTTTCTATGAAATAATGAACATTCAATGAATGGTAATATAAGATGGCACTTCCCGGTTCTCAGATCCTGGAAAAGGTTCTCCATTTTTCTCTGCCTTTCTACACTAGGGCTTCTTCCCCTTTCTTACTGCAAACAGAATTCCCCTCTGAGCAAATTTCCCCACCACTCATTTCTAAATATAGCACAAAATAAACTGAAAATTTTAAGCATTTCTTTACCCTCCTGTCTTTAAATCCCCAGTTGTCCCTTTCGGGCACCTCTCATTTCCTCCTGACCCCATGTCTGTGGCAAATATATATAAAGGACATACACATTTGTTATATGAATCACATCTTTGTGAACCCAACTTCTTAATAGTACTCTTGAAAAAACTAGCATGAATCATAATCATAACCATGGTATTGAATAATTTAGGGAGTATTTCATTACTGATTTCCCCTATTATTTGAAGATGAGTAGAAAAAATGTTTTTAATGGGAGAAAAACACACATTACTTCAAGTCTACACACACAGTATCAAAATCAAGCTGTGGTTTCAAAAGAGATGCTGACACATTAGAATAGGGAATGAAAAGTTAACCCTTATGCCAAAATTTTTAAAAATGTATTTTGCAAAGATATATACACATATATGCGTGCAATACACTCACTTATGTGAATCATTGACTAATGTCTGCTTCATGATGTCATATATTCCAGTTTAAATTTGGGGGTGGTCTGTTTTATAATTTTGATGATCTTTTCTTATGATATTTAATTTTCATTTTTTTTACAATTACTTTCAATAAAGGATTTCTATATTTTTTGAATTATTCAAATTCAAGCAGTCTAAAGCTCAGGGGCTTAGCTTATTTATCCAAATATTCCTGATATTCTCCTTAAAAAAATGAAAATAACAATGCTAGATATGGCAGGGACTCAAAGAGAAAAATCAACAAATATTCACTTCTCAATTTCGAAATTTTGCTCCCTGCTTCAATTGGTCCATTATTAGAATTTGATTTTAATTATTCGTTAACAGAGAACAATTTATCACTATTTATCGATTAAGAACAGTAGCAAATGAACAACTTAAGGCCCCCAAAGTGTTACCACCCTGGTACAGGTCAACAGAACTAGGCAAACAAGAGGCCAATTCAAGAGTTCCTGCCCAATTTCCTTCCACAACCAGGTCTTTATGAGCAAGCAGTCATGGAAAAGATCCTAGAAAAATAAACTGTGGAAACATTTCAGCAGCTTAATTGAGATTTTGCAAGGCTCTCAAAGCCTGCATTGTTACAGCCCACTCTCATCAAAGACCACGATTCAGCTTTAGAAATGGTGCTATTCAAACCCTGCGGTATTAGCCATATATCTTAGGAATTTACTTCCTAATTATACAGTATGCCTTATAAACACTTTTTTTTTTTTTCCTGTCATTGGGTGACATAATATTTTAAGCAAGTAAAGCAAATTGGTTTGATCATTATTATGAAAAGTTCCTCCTCAACACATGTCAAATTTAGGTTATGGGAGCACATTGTGTTTGTGTTCTAGAAATTTTAATGATATCCAAATGAATTTATCACTTACTATGCTACTGGGGAAAAATATGTGTCTATATAACCTTACATCTAATGGTGAAACTGCTGCCCCTCTATTTGAAATATAGGGGATGTTGAAAAAGCAACACCATATTTTCTGCAAGTGAGAAACTAGGTCTTCTGCAAAGAGGAAGCATTAAGGTCACAACTTTGATTTTATCTCTTTCTCTGAGGAAGTCCAAGAGCAGATTCAAAGAACACAAGACTGAACTCATTTCAAGGGTGAACAGTCACTCTTAAGGGCTTTTTTTCTTGGGAATGCTACGAGAAGACTAGGCTATGTGCTGACCTGGATCCTTTCTCCTAACAGCTGGCAAAAAGAAGAGGAGGAAAATCATGTTTCATTTATTTACTTCATTCATCGAATTTGTACTTTCATTATAAATTCATTGTAATCTCAACAACTAGCTAAATTTATTTTTATGGCCTTCCCAAGAAATGCAAAGTAGAAAACATTCTGTTATATGAAAATAATCAAAAAATAATTTAGAAGCAAAATCATTAGGTACTTGCATGACATTCAACTCTGGGGAACTAACTTCAGAGCAATAGTGCTATGAAAGCATTTCTATTTACGATGTTGCTTTTATCTGCCTCAGATTCAGTAATTATCATAAATTACTACATTTGACTGATGCCCAATAGTGCAGCACATTCCAGTCAAAATATGTCACCAAACCACCAACATTGCATGATGCTTTTTACCCCTAGGTGATAGTGATATTAACCCTAATACTCAGTAGTAATTTATCCTGTCACTCACACATTTTAAAGTTGCTATTTTGAGTGGTATTTGGTGTAATAACATATTAGGTGTTACTTATATTTTTTTAAAAACCCAGCATGTTGAGTAAAGGCTAATTGGAAAGAAGACCTAACAAAACGACTATGTAGCTGGTCTACACAGATGGTAGATCTGGGAAAAATTAATCAGAAACCATATCAACAATCTGTTTTTTTTTTTAAGTTGTACTATATCTATAAGAAGAATGAAATAGAATAAAATGCTTGCTTATGTATATGGCAATGATAATATCCAGGATATATCTCAATTTCTTCCATTCTTATTGTCTTCTAATGTCTTCATTCTTAGATTCTGAGTTATATTAATAAATATAATACAAACAAGGTATAATATGAGTGACATAATAAATGGTATACTTATATAGGTGTATACACAACACATACATATACACTAAATAAATAGAAATTGCACTCTAACCAATTTTATTTTGAGGTACAGGTTAGGAATTCAATAAAGATGTAAGAGTCCAATAAATGTGTTGCATTTTTCAGTTTTCAAAGTTTTTACTCTCATGAATTTGAGACTATCAAACATACCAAAAAAATAAAACATTCAATTTCATTTCTTCTCTAATATAATATCATACTGAGCAAATTAACTGACAGATACAAAGGAAAGTGATCATCTATTTAAACTGCCTGAAGAAAATGAGCTAATGATACACCATTAGATAATTAGGATAGATAACTGACAGCTGGTAACTCTGGAGTGACTAAGTTCTTTCTAATGACAGCCAAACAGACCAATCAATGAAATGGCTTAACCCTTCCTCCCTCATTCCAGCTCTCTCCCTTTCCACACCCCCGCTTTGTCCTCTTTAACAATGTTGGATGTCGTCACTTTAAATATCTTTTTTCTATGTAACCTCTGCAACATTACATACATTTTCTGTTTTCTACACATTCTTAGTTTCCTTCTCTGATTTTTCTTCTTCCACAGACTGGTAACACTGAGCAGATCCCAAGACCCCTTTCTCTAACCTTGGCTCTTATCTTCTCCTTAGCCTTAAAAAAGCCTCATGCCTCCCCCGGATCTCAATTATCACAATGGTGCTGGTGACTCCAATTCTCTTTGTATAGCCATTTCTCCCTCCCAATAGACAGTCGCATGATTCTAGTATGCTGACATCATTTCCAACTAAAGAGCTTTAAAATTCAGAGGCATCATTTTCCCCTATAACTATTTCTTCTGTATGAGTTCCTCAGTTTTGTCAGTGGTATCATAATCCTTCCCATCGTCTTGTTCAAAAGGCCACAGTCAGCTGTAACTGATACGTGGAACCCCTTTTTTTCCCTAGATCAATGTGAAGCCATCAATTAAGTCAAAATATTCAGCATTAATGTTTTCTTCTTAGAATCTCTGAACTTCACTCCTTCCTGTACATTTCCACTACCACCACATTAGTGAAAAATACTCTGTATTAGGATCTCACACTTGGTTTACTGAAAGAAACTCTGAACCGACCAATTTTTCTTCCAGTCTACTTCCACTTGGATCCATCCTTCATATGATTCCAGTTTAATCTCCTTATACAACACTGTTTTTATACCATGGAATAGAGTTTAAGAGCAAAGGTTCTGGAATCACACTGCTTGGGAATGCGTGCATGCCAGCTCCAACTTTCACTAGGTTACTAATCTTGTCAAATTTACTTGGTATTTTGTTGCCTTATTTCCTACCTGCCACTTCCTGTTGTTGTGAGAAATACATGGGTTAATACAAGAAAGGCAATTAGAAAAGTTCCTAAGACACGTGTTCAATAAATGATGACTACTGTTATCATTACTATTATCAATTTCCTCATTAAAAACGTTTAACAGCTTACTGTACACAATGTATGAAGCCCAGATCCCTTAACCTGGCATCAAGGCTCTGGACAGTCTGGCCCCTGTTAATGGCCCAGATTCAATGAATAGTATTTGCTAATATGAATCCTCTGGTCCAGTCAGGGTGAACTAATAAAACATACTGGAAATTATATTTTCGTTCTTGCTGTGACTCTGATGTTTCTCTCTTCACTTAACATTTCTTTTTCTGTCCACCTTTACTACTCTTTCTTCAATGCCCTACGTAAGTCTTCTTTGTTCCCAAAGAGGGTGAACCAGATAAGCATTGCTTGCGGCACAAAGTTTCTAGAAAAAGGGCTCCTCAAACTTGGACAGAGCTGTATGTTATAACCCATCTTGGAATTTAAAAATGCACATTAGTTAATTAAATATTAATATTATTGTGTTAATAATAATCTGTGAAGTCCTACTGTAAACGGCTTTTATTAAACACAGTGTCCCAAATTTATTTCAAGATGAAACATTTTTTTCCTTCTAGAAACTATTAGAAATCTGGACACGAACATTCAAGAGTCAAGAAAAGAACTGAAAATCTTTAAATTTTTAAACTGTTGTATTCACAGTTTCTCACTATAATTCTAAATTTGAAAAGTGAGTTCAAGTAAATCCTAGAGAATTGAGAATGTGGAAACAATTTTCAATTAAGTAAAAGGGTCAACATATCATATGATACAAATAAAAAGTGTTTAATAACATTTAATTAAGTATACTCCTCACTTATGTTACTATATCAGTTAAAAACTTCGGAAGCCCAGAGAAAGATTTTTTAAAAGCTTTCTTTTAGTGCCCATAAAAATATCTGCCCACATTTTTCAGTGTAATTACTTTGCTGTATCTGATGGCAGTTAGTCAAAGAAATATAATCCAATGTTTATTAAAGTTTTATTTTAAGCTTCCTTATCGATGGATTGATTTCATACAGACGCTTAGTCAATAATTCTATGCTCTTTTGCAGACATTATCCTTCATCCTAATTTCTAGGTACTGCCTTATAGCTAGAAAAAAAATCCATCTTTATTTCTATTATATAAGCTATAAACTGAAGCAAAGAAAGAGATTTAATGAAAATTTGAAGATTGACATCCAGTCTTTTAAATAACTGATTCAACCACTGCTGCTGACTAAAAATGTATATACCCTGTTATTAATTCAATTAAAAAATAATTGCAATTGTGTAGACTAAAGACAATTATTAAACAATTAGAGTTGTTAAGAGAAAAACATTCTTCATAATGTTTTTATGAATGTTCATTTAATTTTATTCTCATTAGATTATTATACTTGATGTTAGACTAGAAGGCCATTTTCATCCAAATAATTATTTGCATAATAGTAACCAAACATGAACAATAGAAATAATATTTTAAAAACTAAGTAAGTATTAATCAGCCACACTGGTGCCTAAATTGCCAGCAGTTCTCTAAATATCTATAATCAGAATATTCCACAAGAAGAGTGTGTCTGCATTTCATGTCTATAATTACAATACTGTGTTAGACGGATTTTGTTTTCCACCTGTGAAATACCTGATTGATTCTTGCAAGACATGAAACACAATTTGAATTCCATCTATATTTTTTGACGCACAACAAATTCGGGATATACCTAAAATATAATACTATCAGGTTTAAGATATCAACATCAAACATAAAATATCTGCATCTTTCTAAAGGGGAAAGCCCCCCCCTTTTTTTTTTGGTTTCCCAAATTCTCCCTGACATGTTTCACTGCAAAAATTTTAACATTGTCAAAAGAAAATTTTATTAGACATATATTCATTAAAAATTAAAATGACCCTACTATCCATCTATAAATATATTATCAAGTAAATGTTCATCTTTTAAAAGCCAGGTTAAAGTTTTATTTTCCTATTTCATTAAAACAGACCACTAGAGGGCAAGCAACACTCTGATCTCAGTTATAAATAAGTAAATGGATAGAGCTCTTTAAAATAACTAGTTATACCTAATGCACATTCTTTCTTTCCTTCTTTTCTTTATTCTTTCATTCAACAACTATTTTTTCAGTGCTAATTGTGTGCCAGACACTGGGAATCCAGAATTAAAGCAATCAAATATGGCTCTCTCTATCCTTGGGTCTCTCTCTCTCTCTCCATGTACATATATGCATATATATTTGAAAAATGTTTTTAATACATTTCTTCAGTGTTTTTTATCCCTTCACAATTTCTTACTTTTAAAATTTTATCATAAATATAGTGTGTGATAGCAAAATCAGAATTCAGACTTAGCAGACAGGTTATAGTGGAGAAACTCGGACGTAGCCAATAATGAAAATCAAAGAGCAGCTTTTGGTATCAAGTTTACTAATAAATAAAACCTATCGCCCATAGAACATTCTATAACCCTGTACAAAATTTGTACCTCAGCATTTTCCTAAGTTTGTCCCTTATTTTATTAGGTGGTCCAGAGAGATAAATTGATACACAGAGAGAAAAGAGGTTGAGCTATTGTCAGAGATAACTCAAGGTTTCTTCAGGTCCCCATCAGCCAGTGCCCTGAGAAACGGGGGAAATGATTTCATAATTCCTATTGAATATAATAGGACACTGATACCCTGGGGATACCGGTCCAGAAAAACAGAAAGAAGAGCTGGAAACTCTTTCAATGATAGAAAAGCTAATGATTTTGTGATTCACTCAAGAGAAACTCCTTACAACCCTTGATAATTGCAAGGCAGATAGTGCCATTGATGACCCTGTCAAATTGGCAGGAGCTAAGAATTCCAGGGTAGAAGCCCAACCCAAATACCGCAAAGGAGAGTTTAGTAATACACACATATTTTTAATTGTGTTCGCATGTGTGTGTTTTCTCTAACAAGAGATTGCTGTTAATTCTTATTCATCTCAGGTTCAGAGCGTTTTCTAACCTCAACACTTTCATGGCACACTAGAATTCCAGACTAGCTCTGCCAAATGACTAAGGAAAATGGAATCTCTTTCTCTTCCACATGCCAAAAATGAAGCACACAGAACTAGTGTTGTAAATGTTAAATAGTCAACATAATTAAATTACATAGGGAGAAAAAAGCCCAAGATGTAGAAATTGATAGAGAAATGTTTAACCCCCAGACAACAATCTACATTTGTTTAGCTAGTGGTTTCTTCACTTAATATTTACACTGATTCATACCTTCAGAAGATACGTACAGAGCTCCTAGTTAAGCTCTACGGACAGCAGATTTGCTCTCCTGTCTACATCCTAGAGAGAGAACCTGTACGGTCCTCACTAGATGCACAAGATATAAACTGATCAAATGGTCCCTGGTCCCTTCCTTTGAAGGGTTTCCTCGCACATGTGGGAGAAAGACACAGGGATTCAGAACTATGCAATGGAAAAACTGAGAAAAACAGCAATGTGTACCAATGACTGTGGAATGGAAGTGGTGAAAGTTTTCTTCTGAGGAGTTCAGGGCGGTGGCTGGGGTAACATTCCGGGCATTGTCTGGAAGATTGCTTTGTCAAGGGGGGGACGAGGGATGGAGATTGCTTTGTCAAGTTCATCCTGTTTGGGAAGAAACTTGAAGGATGAGTGAAGAATATGTGTTAGACAGGGAGGAAGCAGGATGCCAGGTACTGGGCACCAAGTGGCTGAACAGCATAGCGATACAAGTGGAATATGGAAATAAAAATGGGGCTGGGAAAGAGGGCAGGAGGCAGGGCCAGAATGTGAAGCACCTAGCATGCCCCATGACTACAGGGACCTGTGTCTGCATCTAGTTGGTGATAAAGGACCATTTTAAGATTTAAAGTAGAGAGTCAAGCTTGAACTTTATGAGGGAACACATAAAAAAACATAATTACATTTGCATTTCACATGCACAAAAAAATACCCTGATGAAAGTATGAAAAACAGATTAGAATCAGGCAGTTCTTCCTATGCTTACAGATCAGGATATTGACAGAGACATTGGATGGACTGTTTTCAACCAAGCATGGAGAATTTCTCATTCACAGCCAGCAACTGTCTAATCCTCTTCCCCCAGACAATGTAGTGAGGGAAACTGGGCATGCTTCTGAAGAGTCCAAATATAAAATAAGACAATGAAAGAACTTCACCCTTCATCCTCAAAAATCTTTTGATATTCAAGTCACCCCCGGGAGGAAACTTTCCTGAGTGATTTAAGTACATTTAAATTGATATCTGCTTACACATAAAAATAAGATCTCCTAAAATTTACCATTTCTTACATTTCAATAGGGTTTAAAGATTCTCTACTTGAAATTATATTTGTTTTGTTAACGACTATGATAAACTAGATTTTCAACTTTTTCATGCCAGGTTCATAGAAAACTGCTCGGGTACGTGCCACTACCACTCAAAAGTAATTTTGTTTTGTTCTTAAAAATTAGGTTAAAACAAAAATTACCTTTTCAGGTAATAAAAATCATTTCTCAGAAGTGCTGACCCAGAAATATAGTCAGTATTTTTAAGGACATAAAAATCCTTCACAAATTAATTAATCTACCTTATAGATGCTGTGTGTATATATACGTTCTTTACTCCCTGACGAAGGTGTCCCTCTGGAAAACATTTAAAAACCTATTTTCTTGATAGAGGCTGGTACCGTGCCTCCACAAGTGGTTTGACAGAACTAGTTCTTGTCATGGTGCTAAATATGTAAACCACACTGAATGACCGAGGCTAAAAGCAAAGTGACAGTTGACTGTGACTGCCATTAACCATGGATCACATCCTGGCAGGTAATGCAATTATGTGGCAGGAAACAACTAATGTGGGCTGCTCTGGTGGGAGAAAGGCGAAAATATTGAATTCTTCTTTGTAATCTATTTACATCTTGCAATGGGGGCATTAGTCAGATTAAGGTTCAGAATGCCAGGCGCACACAGACCTGGTGTGCTAAGTGGTGCCTCCATTCATAACGTGATAAGAAGGTAATGGTTAGAGAAACAAATACATTATGATCCAGCTGCATCAGGGAGCAATTTTCTCTCACAAACTTCCCTTTCTGTAATACCATCTCAGGATACAGACTGAAATCTTTTAGAGACATAAATATCTGCCAGCATTACTATGTATCAGTACTACTTTTCCTTTTCCTTCACAAGCAGACCCGTCATGTTAAAATTTTAATAGTAATCTATATTAATTTCTTCACAAAGTTCAAGCTTATTATATATTTATCAAGACACATGAACCAAATAGTATTGAAATGTTCACCTCAACGATTTTATTTCTATAGCTGAATATATTAGATAGATCACACCGAATTTAAAAGAGAGACAGGCAGTGTGGGAAGCAGAATAAAGCAATAGCTGTAGAACAGCTTGGCAAATCCCTTTGGAATATTCTGGGAGTTTGAAAATTCAAGCCTCAGGATGTTTTTCTTGGATGCTCAGGCACTGCCAATCATCATGACAAACCTCTTAACTTGTTTCTCCAAGCAGTTTTCTGAGATTAACCAGTTTTGCCAGTCCCAGTACCCCTTTTCTCATTTTTCCATGGTCTCTTTCACCAGAAGTTATTGATACAGGAAAACCATTCAAAAATTAGAGAGAGCATATAATAACTCAAGATCAAATCTGTTATAGATTAGCTTGATTAGCTAAGGAGTAACTCAACTAACAAAATATGCATTTATATTTAAATGGCTATATAGTTTGTGTATCTAACTTTTTAAAAAAATTTATTCTCTAAATTAAGTACAAACATAGAATAAATCCAGACTTCAAAAAAATATGCGTGACCTTAGTATGCTTTGACAAATTTATAAAATTTTATAGTAGTTCTATTGGTCCCTGCAGTGGATTGGAATTCCCTGTATGCTGGGTTAATTCTTAGAACTCTTCTAGGGGTCAAAAGGCCTCCTCTCAAAAGTCTTCCTAGGCAGTCTCTACAAGTTATCATATGTTTCTATAATTTACTGTACCTTTCCTTCAAGGCACTTACCACAGTTGCAATTAAATAATTTTCTATATCACTCTTCACTGCTTATCTGTTACATTACCATGAGGGCAGGAACTACACATCAGTCTTATTTACAGTGAATCCTTAGATACAAGAAAGGTGCCAGGCAAACAGCAGAGATTCAATAAATATTTATCAAATGAATAAACATACAAATGCTCATTTATTCCTTGATATTTCCCCCGTTTCAATAATGTACTCTTTTAAATGTATCTAATTTCTTGTTTTTGAAGGAAGTAATTCTTACATACAGACTGTGTGGTTCAATTTCTTGAGGCATTCCTCAATTTGTAGAGAAAGACTAGAGGACTGTTTATATACAGATGACAGGAAAGAAGTCAATTGCTTTACATAAGTAATACGGAAAACTATCAAAGAATCATTCAAAAATAGCATCAAGAATATTTCCCTTGGGGGCTTCCCTGGTGGTGCAGTGGTTGAGAATCCGCCTGCCAATGCAGGGGACACGGGTTCAAGCCCTGGTCTGGGAAGATTCCACATGCCGCGGAGCAGCTGGGCCCGTGAGCCACAACTACTGAGCCTGCGCGTCTGGAGCCTGTGCTCCGCAACAAGAGAGGCCGCGATAGTGAGAGGCCCGCGCACCGCGATGAAGAGTGGCCCCCGCTTGCCACAACTGGAGAAAGCCCTCGCACAGAAACGAAGACCCAACACAGCCAAAAATAAATAAATAAAATAAATAAATTAAAAAAAAAATTTCTCTTATGCAGTGTATCTTCTACTGGTATACATGCAATGAATTTACTGATTGTAATCCAATTCCATGGAACACGCTGCTTTCACATATGTCTTCTCAATAAATTATCACAAAGGTCTTAGGGTAAGGTTTGTTGTTGTTTTTTTTTTTAAATTAATTAATTTATTTTATTTTTGGCTGCGTAGGGTCTTCGTTTCTGTGCGAGGGCTTTCTCCAGTTGCGGCAAGCGGGGACCACTCTTTATCGCGGTGCGCGGGCCTCTCACCATCGCGGCCTCTCTCGCCGCGGAGCACAGGCTCCAGACGCGCAGGCTCAGTAGTTGTGGCTCACGGGCCCAGCTGCTCCGCGGCATGTGGGATCCTCCCAGACCAGGGCCCGAACCCGTGTCCCCTGCATTAGCAGGCAGACTCTCAACCACTGCGCCACCAGGGAAGCCCAGGGTAAGGTTTTATAATTTCTGTTTTACAGATGGACAAACTGAGTCTCAGAATGTTAAGAACCTGCCCAAATTTAAACAACTGGTAAGTGGTAATGACAGAATGAAATCTGCACAGCCTATATTCTGATTGAAATCCCAATGACAGAATTTGAAGAGTATTCCATAGTTTGCCCTTAAAATAAGGTATTTGTGCTTAGCCTCTTAGGTTTTCCTCAGTGAGCCACAGTTTTAGTTAGCTGAATAAAATGGATAATTAAAAGCATCTAAAATTTCCTTTATGATAGAGAAAGAAATGAATGTTAAGAATGAATAATGCAGTTAAGTAGC
This sequence comes from Balaenoptera ricei, assembly GCF_028023285.1. Lineage (NCBI taxonomy): Eukaryota > Metazoa > Chordata > Mammalia > Artiodactyla > Balaenopteridae > Balaenoptera > Balaenoptera ricei. The sequence continues at coordinate 15,694,783 of NC_082643.1, forward strand.
TCTAATCATCTACTATGCATAGCCAACAGTCAACAGATATTCAACAAAGATCTAAAGGAAAAAACACCTTACACGTCTAATCGGATTTTTAAGAAAACAATGCACCTCAAAAAAAAAAGGACAATTTTCACCAAAAAATAATAAATTTCAGCAATTCTTATACCTTGAGAGATCACGTTTTCCTATTGTAGGGCTGTATCGTGGCTTCAGACAAGTAAAACTTGGCGGTCTAAAGAGTGTATATAGATGTTGCAAAATTTTTATAAATATTAACCAATCTTTAAATGATGTGGCATGGTGCATGTATACATATTCTATAAGTGCATGCATGTGTGCACAAATTAAATTTTTTATTACAACTTATAAACTGTGCCTACATAGGACAACTTAAAATTAAGCAACTAGAACTGTCTGCGCTTTTGGTCTGGATCACCTATGCAGAAAAATCTTCATTATGTTTTTCTCAATGCTGTAGTAATAATGTTTACCTAAATGTTCAAACCTAATCCTTAAAAATAATTGCCAATCACTTTATTTGGACTAGAATAAAATGTAATTAAAATTAGAAATATTTGATACTTGCCTAAAATGTGATGTGATATCGCAAATTGACCCCAAAATACAGTTCCTCACAGAAAATTTTTTTATATAAATCCTGGACTGGAGGTTCTAAATGTTACGCAAATGAAAACAGTACTGACAAGGACAGAATATTCTATGGTTTGGAATAGGCTTCATTCGTTTAACCAAAACATAGTCAGCAGTGAATATGCAATGAAGAGTAAAAACACACATGGCCCATACTTTTAGTGAAGCTGCTGGAAGTTGGGCCAGTTTTTCAGATTATGAAGATCAAGCGCCTTGTTTTCCAAGATTTTCAGGTGGTTGACAGTGAAAGTTTGGGGAGGAACGTGTGCAAACACACAGTGCTGATCAGCTGCCCTGGTCAGAGTGGGCACATGACCCTTTAGAGCGGAGAAAGTGATGGATTTGCAAAATCTCCCACTGCTCCCAAAGCTTTCCCAAGCTCTGCCTCTAAGTCCACTGTCCCTGCAATCAAAGTAGCATGCTCGTCAGCCTGGATAATCATTGTTACATCAATGTCTGCATCTGGTGTTTATCTCTTGGAGAGCCAAGCAACAGAAGGCTCCATTTCAACCACGCATTTTAAAATCTCTACTTGGAACGACACTTCCTGTGTGCCCTAAAGGACGTACAGTGAGTGCCAAGTTACTGTGTTTCCCATGGCACATCCACATGGAGAGCACTAGGTAAAGAGTACTGAAGCCCCCAGCATAGAGGTTTATAGGTCCCATGAAGTAATGAAAGAGTGTAAGAAGGGAAAGGATGTGTACGTGGCTCAGTCACTCACTGATCAGTTTCCTCTTCTATAGATTGGGGGATAATACCTATTTTACCGGACTCAAAGATTAATTATGAAGGTTAAATGTAATAACATACAGACATTGCTTTATAAATTATAAAGTTAGATAAAAAACTAATAGTGATAAAAATATTAAACTGTTCTTCAAATGCAAGACACTAGTATCTTATTCCTTAAATCTAACACAGAAAATTCTTTACATCTTTGAAAGTTGCACCTTCCTCATTCTGTTGTTGATTTATGTTTTAATCTATGAATTAGGGGGTTTCTAAGCTCCAATGACCTTATGCTGGAGTCATGGTTACTACATATAAATATATGACTACCTGATATAGGGTGCCTAGCGTACACAATAAAAAGGGAAAAGAGGGTGTTCCATCTGTACCATAAACACACACACACACACACACACACCCCCCTAAAAATTGAAACAACATAGAAACTTGAAACATAACCAAAAAGGATAACTGTGGTAAAGTGCTCCTAAAAATATCATGACCAAGACAACAATTTTGAAAATTAAAATACTAACTCAACACCACAAATATATACTCTTCCAGGTTGGGATTATGCTATTTCTATCCTTGTACTGGAAAAGAAAAATATTTTATAGTCATGAAAAGTTGGAATTGAGGCACAGTATCAAAAAAGGGATACCATTAAGAAGAGACATCATTTTGGCATGATCACACTTCTGTTAGGGAGTGCAAATACATTCTTTATGAGAATGTGCCATTGATTACATACTCTGCATTTTAGCACTGTTTCTAAACATACTGTAATTATGTTAAGTAACTCATTGAGGCTCTGATTTAGCTTTTTTTCCCCTCAAGCAGAAAGATAATGTTTGGTCCAAAAAAGAAAAAGCCAGTAGACAAATCACATTTATAAACTCTGCAAGTGACATGAGTGACGTTAAAACATCTGGGAGATGTTAGAGACTGCATTAACTCTAATCATGGATCACATTATGGCAGAATTTTTTTTCCTTAATGAGGAGAAAAGACTGTGATAGTGAATGTGTTACTCAACATAACCCTGAAGTCCTTGTCCGAGAACTGATAAAGCACTAGAAGAAGGCCTTGCCCCACCAGATTTCCAGAACTAAGGCCACACAATCTCCTTTATGTTTGGCCTACATGTCACTGGTGATGGTGTCTGAAAAAACAAGGCCCACTTTCTTACTGCAAATAAATCATCAGCTACCCAGCACCCCGTATTTACACTGAACAAGATGATGATCTTTGTTCCCTTTCTTCGAGCAACACTTCATTCATCTGTTAACTGACTAACCTAAAGAATAGGTCACTACAGACAAGACTCCATATACAATGGTAAGATTTAAGCTCTTTATAACATACACAGAAAAACCTGACTTAGTAATTATGCTACGAAATATAGTTAAAATATTTTAAAATATTGACCTTAAATATGCACATTTATAGAGAAAACTATCTGAAGATCCAATGTCAGGTATGTAAATATGGAGGAAGGCCTAGGAAATTAACTACAACTGTAGTAGCTCACTACAGTTGGAAGAACGTTGTCATTTTCAATATGCAAAAGAAAAACCATCTCACTTTAAAAAGTGCTTTTCAGGCATTTAGTCTAGAAGAATTATATTTTTATTTCATTTATAAGAAAGTAATCAAATAATATCAGTTTTGTGTAGGGTTTACCTGGTGACTGAGTTCAAAGAATAATTAAGTAAAATATGACCATTCCTTTGATGAAGAGGTTATTTTCCTAAGGTATAAGTCCTTATAAACTTATGCAATTTTTTTAAAGGATGCATAGATGAGACTCTAGTGAGAAATATAATTCAGTATTTAAAAATACACGTGCAACACACACAAAATATATTGACTTGGGTGTCTTAGGGATAGAGAATTAGAGAGATTGGTTCAGAGTATTATTTCGGAAAATGTCTTACTTGAAACTCATTTTGAAGCTGAGAGAGAAAGAGTGAAAGAGAGGGAGAGAAAGAAAGAGAGAGAGGGAGAAGTTTGGCTAGAGAATCAGCTCCTATTTTCTAAGGGTCACACACTTTGGGAAATGTAGCTTCAAGGTTAAACATTTGGGGAATGTTGCTTCAAAGACACAGAAAAAAGGGAGTTAAAGAGAATTTTATGATGCTGCTTGGGTATACCGTTAAGCTGCAAGCAGCTGGTTAAGAAAAAAAACATTCTAGGAGAGTGGTAACTGACACCTGAACCCACTGAGAAGTGGGACTGGGTGCTTGGCTTTAGAGCAAGGCTGGAATCCCCCAGAGAAGTAAGAATCATTTGGTGGGAGAAACTAGAGATCTCCCTTCAGGCCATAATACCACCTTATCATTCCAGAGTGATTAAATGATTTCTCCCCTTTATAGACCATAAAATAGACTTAAGATTATTTCATCAACGCTACCATCACCATTACTTACACCCAATGACCCAAAACATTGCTTCACTTACTAGTTCAGAAAACTTCAACAGAAAAGCAAAAATAAATACACCCCCTCCCACACACACACACATTTTCTTTTTTTTTTTAAACATCTTTATTGGAGTATAATTGTTTTACAATGGTGTGTTAGTTTCTGCTTTATAACAAAGTGAATCAGCTATACATATACATATATCCCCATATCTCTTCCCTCTTGCATCTCCCTCCTTTCTTCTTTAACTCTCTCCTCCTTCAAATGCTAATTCAGGCAACATTTTGACTGGAATTCACTGGCATAAAGTACAATCAACCTACCTGTCTAATTGCCTCACAGCAAACACTTTCCTATATCAATACAAGTGATGGAATTAATTGTGGGAGCGTTCAATAAATGTCTTAATTGTCCAGAATGCATAAGGGAACAGAAAGAGGAGACTTTTATGAATTTCCCATTTCTTCCACTGTCTGCCCTACTTACCTTCAAACCTAAATTGCAAGCATAGCTGAAGGTATTTTTGTCTTGCATAGCTCCTAATGCCTGCATCTTTAATAGAAATTATTTATAAAGAGCTTTTGGAGCATGCTGACTTCATAATAAAGAAGCTCTACTCCCAGAGGAGTCATTAACCCAGACATCACCAGTGCCTGAACCACTGGGAACCAGTGGGAAACTATTCTGTTAGCGATGCCAAGATGGATTCTTAGCCTTTCAGACATGCTGAAGTATATAGGGCTCTCTATCAACCCCCTAAAACATTGAGATGGATGAAGAAACTGAGGCCCCCAAAAGGTAAAATGACTTGCCCAAAGTCACAGAGCTTCTCAGGTCTCTAGATACCCAACCTAGAAAGAGATATCTAGATCTCTTTATAGATAACACCACCTCCACATACAGAATATGAAATATATTTGTAGGTGTATTGATGCTTTGTTGTGTCATTGTTCTAAGATACTCCAACTAATTCAAGACAAAAAGATAGTTGTTATTTCAAGTAAGGTTTAAACCTAAGTCAAGAGTAAAATTCAAGACTTATCCTTTTCATTTTTTATAATTAATTGACTCATTGTATTTGTTCAGGTTATATTGGTTACTAGAACAAACTCCAAAATCCAGAATGGTGAAACGTGATAGAAATTTACACCTGAACTCTGATAGAAATAGCTTGATCTAAAGAGATATTCATTATCTCTTTGGATAAGTGACTAAAAATAGAACATGAAAGTGAGATTTCTTGAGTCATTGAGGAAGCTGCATTTAAAAAACTATTTTCAGAAAAAATTTTAAAAGTAAATGCTGCTTTTTGGTAATTTGGGTACCTTTTACTATGTACCCTTATAAAGCAATAATTCCCCTCTCTGTCTTGGTACCCTAAGTAGAAATATCCACGTGAAAAATGCAAGAAAGGTACGTAGATCTTCATAAATTTCCCAAAATACTTGGTTAAAAATATGAACTCTAGAAAGAAATAATTGTTTATTTTTAAAAGTTCCTACCCATCTTTATATATTACAGAATGCAAGGGAGAATAAAATGAGTAAAATTATGTAAAAGTAAACATACTTCTCTATTTAATTTTATCATTCAATTTGATCTTGGCATGGTGAATGAGAAAACTGGCAGCTACAAATTATGTAATTCAACTTAATGAATATCAAACTGAAAATAACTGTCAGAAATGTGCATTTTTTCCTAAGAAAAAAATGACCAAATTTCTTCTAGTAATTTATTTCTGAAATAATTTAATATTACATTCTATATCATATTCAATTTTCCCAGATCATCTACAAATAGTCCCTGGCTGAACCAATGCATGTGAAAAAAGATATTATTTAAGTATTTTATTAAGGTATAGTTTATATATTTGATTAACAGATATTAAATTATATGTAAAATAATTTTTGTAAAATACCTTTTTAATAAAAGAATTAAAAACAAAACTCCCTCAATTATTCATATATTGGTACCTTACAAATGGCCAGAGAATTTAAATAAGCATTTTTAAAGTGCAATGGTAATATTTCTTTAAGTAAAAATAAACAAAGCTGGATGAAAGGCATTCTGAAAGAAGGTGTGAGAGAGAGTGAAAGGTGTGTATGAGAGGAGGTGAGAGTGGTAGAGGGGGGTAGAAAGGAGGGGAAATGAGAAAGAAGAGGGAGAGAAAGAGATGTTTTATTAAAATTTTAACAACTTCATCATTACTAACAAGTTATTAACATTAAAAACCACTACCAAAAAAACCTGTAATTTATTTTTTTTGCCCTTGTAGTAAATAAAGTGTTCTGCATTTTTAATCATTTAAGGTTTAGAGTTGAGAGTCAACATCCAAAATCACAGTGGATTCTGTTACTACCTTCAAAACAAAGGGCTCCTGAAATCCCCAGCAGAATTCTTAAAATCACTTCAGTATTTTCATCTTAACCTTTCTTTTTCTCCTAATAGTGGATTTGTATCTCTATTAGAGACCACAGAGCAGAAGAGCCTGTGTTTCAGGCCATATGTTCTCATAATTGTTGTATTCAAATACCCCAAAGTCTTGTATAGTTTCTGATTTTGAGCAACACCAGGGACCAGAGCAAAGCACAAGAAATTAAAGGGCCCCTCACTTGTAGGCACATTTTCTAGCAAATTACAGTGTATTTCAACAACACTGATGGGTACTCTTGTGTCTTCTTTACCTGGGTTCCCTCAGAGAAGAGCCTGATATAGGGATTCCTGTGCCTTTGATTCACTGAAGGACACTCTCAGAAGAAATGGAGTGAGGGAGCAGGACACGGCAGAGGAGGAACTAAGCAAAAATCTGCTCTTAGCTAGAGTCAGGCTTCAGCCTTGTCGACAGGGAGCATGAACTGCCCCACAGTGCTGTTCCCACCTTGAAGAAACCTACAAGGCAAGGCAGCTCCTGCTTCAGCCAATGGAAATTCTTTGGAGAAAGGGACAGCTGTGAGCTTTTAGCCGCCAACATCATAGCAGCTGAGGGATGCGTGCACTGGGCCAGTAAAGAAGATCATGACAGGGAACCAAGATCATCCACTGTGGTGCCCATTCCTCAGAGATCTGCTGTCACCTCTCTTCTGATATAACTGATCATCTCTGCATGTGGCCGAAACAGACGTTAGGACAGATGAAAAGTTAAGATTGTAGTTGAAATGAAATGTGCCTATGCAATTAATTAGGGATATACCTTGTGAAAGAATGTGTGGCCATGCTTAGAGAGAGAGAGACAGAGAGAGAGACAGAGAGAAGATAATAATAAAAATATTAGAAATAAATTTTTAAATGATTCTACTAGTTCCACTAAACTGACAATGACAGTACTGTATTCAAAGCTGAAAGATCAAAATAATAACAAAATAATTTTTATAATTTCTTTTAAAACGAGGTGCAATAAAAAAACAAATGTGAACTTGTCAGAGTTCCAATTCCAAATACATAATAAATCAAATTGAAACAATGTGACCTTTAGCAATAAATGTCAAAAGTATCAGTCACTTAATAAGATTTTTAAAAGCTTGGATTTCATCTCCATTACATGTATACAAATAATTTATTAATTTAAAAAAAAAAAATAAGAAATATGTGTCATCCCAGCTAGGACTCAACTAAATAGCCAGTTAGAAATTTATTACACCAGAGATGTGATTTAAATTCTAGAAATTATCACTCTCCATGTTTAAAATAATATTAGTTTACAAATGTAGCTTGCGCACCAGGCCAAATATCATGCTTTATGCAATGTTACCCAAAATGCTTTTTAGATAGTGATAATTCAATACATGTTTGAAAAGCTGAGATGAAATGGACATTGGAAAACTCTATAGGTTCACCAGTAGCTTTAATTGAGCCAGTGATGGCTGAACCATCAGGGAGGATGTAGGGTGTGAGAATAAGATGAAAAGCTGTGGATCAGACAAGGCTAGGCTTCAATCCTAGCCCTGCATTTAGCTGTTGGACTTTGGAAAATGACTTCAAACTGTCAGAGCCTCAGTCTCCTCACCTTCAATATTTTCCTGGGCTATCGAGAGGATTACAAGACATAAGGTACAAATGGTGCCTTGTATGTTTTAAACAACAGGGCCTATTATGACTGCTGTTAGGGAGGGGAGAAGCATGCACTGAAATGGAGGGTGCAACCTGCAGGCAGCTGGCAGGTGTCCGCGGGAGTGCAAGTTGTCTTTGGCCTGTCCTGCCCGAGAAATTTCAAATAAAAATTGAGATTTCTGGCTTTTCTTGAAAAACTGGAAGCCGTCACCATATCAGGCCCACACTCCTTCAGTGAGGACTAGAGCCTTCCGTCAGGCAGGGCGTGTGCTCTCTGGGGTGCCACACTCCCCAGCAGTATCTGTCATCCTCCACTCAGCCCACTTACGTAACTTCACTGGTCCCAGTAGCCACTGGAGCCTGTGACTGCTGGATCTGCTGAGGAAGAATAAGACTCAGAGGCATGAAATATAAATCTGCACAGGGGCATTTGCAGATGCAGTGCTGCATGGTAGAAAGCAGCTGGAACCACAGGAGCCAGGGGACCTGAGTTGTATCCCCCGTCTACATTAACACCTGTGTGAACCCTGGGCTCTATGGGGGTCTGTTTCCTCATCTGTAAAATATATGTTCTGGGTAGGTCAAGTTTCTGAACACAAGGCCAGTCAGTTCCCCATCTGGGTTGCAGCTTCTCATGTGTTCTTTTTAAAGATGATGCCAAATTAGTGGGTCACTGAAGCCTGGCTGAATTAGAGAAAGCCCTCCCTCCACATGCCCCTGTCAAAAAAAGAAGCATTGCACACCGGACTTGATGGAATACATTTGGAAGCTCAAATGCCAAAAGGAAGTATAATATACATAATAGTAGCAATTTTGAGAATGCTCTCCCCTGTGTTGCTGGCCTCATGCATTAGTTTTGACGGAGTAAATATAACTAATTGCTTCCCCACATTTATTCTTCTTCCTAAAATACTAATGAATGCTCAAGTACTAAAGTAATTAGATCAGTTTTATAATTCTTCTTGGGGGAAATTCCAAACTTATCCTCTTATAACTTTGCAGAACAACCGTTTGAAACCTGATAACTGTGTGTGTTTGTGTGTTTTTCATTCTAGAAAATTTTAATAAAATGACTTTTGTAAATTCCACAAGATAAAAAGATGTGAAACACATGTAGCTCAAATATGTTTCACCAAAATTTTCATCCAAGATAAGTACTGTTTAAAAAAAACAATCTTATGCAATTCTCATATCAGTGAGCAAAGACTGGAAGACATAATACAGTATATGGCAAATACATCTTGCCTTTGCCCAAGATACCTGTTTGCAAATATTACTTCTTTTCAGTTCAGAAATGCATTTTGGTCTTTTCAGTTGAGTTTCAATATGCTCTGAGGTAGAAATCAACAAACACAAATAAACGAACTTAGAGAAGGTTACTGTCAAGGTTTTCTCTGCTTTGTGTTCTGCTGTTGAGTATCTATGGAGCTGCCCAAAATGAATGTGTTGACAGAGCCTCTCAAATCATATGGCCATTTGGTGACAATTCCAAGCAGTAGAATGACAACTAACAAAAACGGGAGAAAAGGGGACAAGACCAACCCTGGCAAAGAATCTACTAGGTGTTTTAAAACAAATCTTGATTTTTAATACTTTTTGAAAAATAATCTGTTACTGGAAGCAATCTGTTTTACGTCCTACAATACATTTAATAAAACATTCAAATAGGTTTTATGAAAGAGTGAAGGTGCACATGTAAAGCATACTCTATTATTTGACACAGGCAAGAAAGTAGCTATTCTGGTTATCTATTATTTTCTTCAACATCAAGAAAGGGAAATCACTTCAAAAATAGGGAATAAAGTATATTTAATTTTAAAACCACTTTGAATATAAACTAACTTTTTAACCTAGTGATTTAGAAGGTACTGCAGGACCCTGCAGTGTCCTGGTAGGGTGATTATTCATCCTGTTAACCCAGGACAATCCCAGTTTATGCCTGTTTCCAGAAATAATACTTAATAGCTTTCCCATTCATTCACAGAAATGACCTAGTCAGTAATTATGTGGTCTCCCTACCTCCGGATCATTGTAATGAATTTAGTCTGCCATTCAACATGCTGCAGATAGACAGACATGTAGGTTCAGTGATAAAATTGTACCTGATAAAAGAAAATGCTCAATAAAAGAGGTTATGATATAAAATATAAATAAATATACTCCTATACAAATTTTAGTTAAGATATACTTAAATTTAGGTTAGTTCGATAATGAAAATAAAAGTTTTCAATGAAGAATGGTCAGAAATAGTTCAAAATAACTAAACTAGTATGTAATATAAGAACAAATGCATTACTTGCAATATCTATGAAGTTTTAAATTTGTATCTTAAAGTCAAAATTAAAGCCCAAACTATTTGAGTAATCTCCACAAAAGAACTATATTCCAAAACCTGTATAATTAAGTCAAGTTTTTTAAAAAGTTGAATACGTGCCCTAAATGGGCCTCTCATTTTCCAAAGTTGAAATGATATTCTCACAATAAGTCAATTTTGTTCTGTGTTGGGGTCTCTGAAACTAATCATGTGGATTGGAAAATGATACTAACATATAGTTATATTACCAACATTAGACTAACAATGAAGGTGCAGAAGAATAATTACTTGCATTAATTCCCTCACGAATAAAAGTAGCTGAGAGCTCAATTTTAGTTTTTTTAAAAGAAAATGTAGCACTGAAGAAACCAATAATAGGAACCAAAACATATCTTTAATACAGATATGGTATCACAACTTTTTAGGATAAAGTTTTGAGCCAAGTGACAACATTTAAAATTCAGTATAAAAAATTCTACAAATAAATTCAAATAAACAAAATCAAATGACAAAAATTGACTGAATGTAATGTGGTCAATTTCGATTCCAAATATTTTAACAACAAATGATAAAAACACACACATTAATAAACAAAATATATCTGTATTTTGCATATTTTACACTACTTAGGACTCTTCATATTTTTCCGTGCCTTTGACATTGTTTTATACTAACTACTTAATAATTATACTTATTGAAACATAATAGATTAACTCACTTTTAATCACAAAGATATGCTACAAATTAGGGTTTCTGATCAGTGTTATCAAATTGAGTTAATACTGTTAAATTAATAAAAACTCCAGATTCTTGTTTGGCAAGCTGTGCAACCTTAGGATTTTTGAAATATTGGAGTAGCTCTCATCCTCCATATCTTTCTTCATAGTCCTGAAGTTGGTATTCTATAGAGCTATCAATATCAATATATATTTTTATGTATATCATTTAACATAGTAAAGCATTCATAATTGCTCTTATGACTGTTATTTTCATATATTTAGGAAAAGTGAATTGTCTGTTTTCACAGACTTATAATTAGTGGGTCAGATGAGAAGAACAGCAGTTGTTAAAAATTAAGAAGCCTTCATTTGAAAGACCATGAGGTGGCTTTCTTATTAATCTAAAACATGAACTTTCTTTATATGTATTTTTTAATCCAGTTATTTCAGAAACTTTTAATAAGATCCTACCACATGCATGGCTGTCACACTATACTGAAAAATCACTTTACAATCATCTCCCACATTCTTCCCACATTTTCGTTTTCACAATTCTAAAACTGGAAAATACCAGAGCTTCAGAAATATTCATTGGCATCCCATATAGTTTACCCTAGCAATACTCTTAGTTTCTCCAAATGACAAAAAGCATATGAAAAAGTTAAAAAGCCTTTAGTAAAGGGAGATCTAAGGAGTAAGAACATTAGAGTTCTAAAAATTATTATACTACCTAATTTAAAATTAATATCTATCAATTTATCTATTTATCTAACCATCTATCTATATTTTCAAACATTTGTGAAAGATGTTAGGCAAGATATACTTATGTTTTAAATTTTAAATAAAAGTTTCAGAACTGTTCACATAGATCCGTCTGGCCCTTTCAATTTAAATTTACCTGAAGAATTTTAGTTAAGTATAGAAGGCTCTACAATTGACTTTGAAGTAGTTCTTCAGGTTACATATGCTTAACTTTATCCATTTTCCCACCCTGGAGATTGATGCAAAAGACCCTCCTCCCCTTCATATATCCTTTATAGAGAAGGGCAAATATCTGCCATAGCAATCGTCTACCTTCAAGCACTGACATCGTTTTATAAACATCAGAGCACCAAGGAGACCATTACTCAAAAGCCAAACAAGTTTTAAAACATGTAAAACTATTTAAAAGGAGACAACAAACCTGTGCAACTTGACTAACTCAAACTCTGTTGCTGAGAGATGCGGTAATGTCTGGCCTAAAGTAGCTTGGCTACAGAGTATGTAATAAAACAGCTAAATTTGGATTGGAGACTCACTTTGCACTGAAGAAGTGTAACGAAGCCCTGGGAGAGCAAAGGCAAGAGCTACTCAAGAAATCAGAAACCAGGTCTCTGTAACTCCTCACTTCAAGGCAAAGACAAGTGCTGTTAATAGGAGAAAGCCCGAGGGAAGAATTGCTCTCAAAACTGAAAGGGGAAGAAAATGGGAAGAGGTGAACAGAGAATAGAATCTTGCACAGCTATGACAAAACATTTCCAGTGGCCTCTAAGTTAAGTGGGAGCAGTATTTATAAAAGGGAATGAGATACATTGCTTTAATTCCTTTCTTAAAATTGGCTAAGAGTTTATCCCAGCGGAAAGTTCTAGCACCAAATCATATTTATCTCTTTCAAAATATTTTTATTTGCCATCTTGTAGTTTTGTATATTTTATCTGCAATATTCATCTTCCAAACAAGATTTTTCAGTTTCTTAAAAACGGGTACCACATCTTATTCTATTCTATCTCATTTATCTCTATGGGTTACAGCAATTAATATTTCCTAAATTGAATTGATCTCAGCTGTACTGGAATTTTTTCTCCATTAAAAAAAAAAAAGGTTAAATGGAACTGTGGTTTGAGAGGATATACTACATGTTAAAATAGTTAGAAATATATTCTAACTTACACATCCACCAGCTCTAACCACATCTTTCTTCTCTATATAAATTTTAAATTTTGTTAGTGAGAATGCAGGTAAGTACTTGGATGCTTTGTTACACCTACATAAAATGAGCCCTATGTCCAGCTTGGTTTAATTTTACTTCACAATCTGAAGGAAAAGAACTCCAGATAAGTCAAAACATGCAGATAAATTTCAAGTCATAAAACTATTATTTTCCTTGTTTTTATCCATCCGTTTTTAGGTAATTCTTGAATCTCTCTTCCATATTTGGGGTCCACCTTGAACAAGGACTGATACCCTCTACAACTTACATATATATTTTTAGATGGAGTTATCTTAAGCATAATGCGTCAAGTGTGACTTATGTTTATTTTAATTTAGCTACAGAGATCTTTTCCTTCACATTTTTGAGGGCTGGTCTGTCCTGGTAAATTTCCAGAATAAATCTTATGTCTTCCTTTTAAGTAGGGCAAAATCTTGACATACAAGTACTGTGGGAGCTGAAGGCATTTCTGGCAAGAGCAGTGAATGACTGACTTCTCCACATGTTTTCATAGTGGTAAATATATGGTTAGCATTAGGCAGGAAAACAAATATTCCCCAAAATACGTACTAAGCACATCTGAGAATGAATGTGGTCTTACAGAGATATCATGACTCCTCTCAATTAGAAGGTGTTCAGTTCCATTCAGTTCATTCATTCCCACAACATAAAAAGAGCCAAAGTGTATGCTTACTTGGAAAAGAAAGAAAAAGCAAAACTCCCCGTTTAAAAATGTAAAAAGCTACCCAGGCAATTACGTTTTGTTGGTTTTCTTTAGTCTGTCTATGCCTCATAGAGTAGAATTTCCTTTAATATAAACCACAGCCTTTGGTCTACAGTTTAAGATGAAAGTAAAATATTGAAATAATAGTGCACTATCAAAACAACTTAGCTAAGTGCATTTCTTAAAGGGGAACTGGCATTATAAACCTACATTTAACATCTGTTTTATAACTTGATTACAAGTTTTTATTGAATATAGTTTATTGTATAGATCTTTATTCCTTCATAGTACCACTCAGAAGGGATGATAATATTTTATTTCTTTTGGAAAAATGTGAAAATTGAAAAATGTTATCACTGAAGGGTGAAATTCTGTACAACAATTGACAAATGTCTAATAAATTAATACATAGTAAACTAGTAAAATGTATATTAAGGTTTTGGTTCCCATTTAATACTGAGTTTCTTTTGTTTTTATTCTTCAAATTAAAAGTTACAATGGAGAAGATTGTTAACTTATATAATTAAAGTAAAAACTTTTGGTCATATATGATTATGGAATCAATGATCCAGTTTTCTTTGAAGCCATGAAAATTCATTTTAGAAAAACTAATTTTTCATTCAATTTATTCATGTGATACTTTAAAGAGCAAAGCTTTTGTTTACACCATAAACCTTTTAATCACCAAAAAATGTCTAAAGTTGTTAAATTACCCCTTTTCTAAATATGGAGTTCAGTCCTGTTTCAGACTTCATATCTTGATAATACTTCGGCATATGGAAGAAGGGGTTAATCTGCATAAAAGGAATTTATTACATTTTCTTTTGTTTTCAAAGAAGCATTCTTTTAATACTGCTCTCAAGCCAGTTTTTATTTAGATGTCTTTTGGTCTAAATTGCCAGTCTTGAAAGCTTTCCTAAAGTAATATTTGCCTCTTTAAACATCTCTCTGGCATTCCATTATGGGCACCTGCTGCTGATAATTACAGGTCTGTCTCCTAACCACTTCCTCTGCTTTATGTCAAGGCAAGATTCAGGCTTCTTGATCACATACAACCACCAGTTAAACACCACTGCATAGCTCTCTGTGGTAATTACTCAGGGCAAGTTGGGCCTGTGTTTACTGAAGTCTTAACAAAAAGAAGTAGTTACTTGTTATAATTTCCTCTTTGCTGGCAGTGTAGCATGATCCATAACATATCTTGGTGACCTTAAAAGTGCCTATGAGGACTTCCCTGGTGGCGCAGTGGTTAAGAATCCGCCTGCCAATGCAGGGGACACGGGTTTGAGCCCTGGTCTGGGAAGATCCCACATGCCGCAGAGCAACTAAGCCCGTGGGCCACAACTACTGAAGCTCACGGGGCCTAGAGCCCGTGCTCCGCAACAAGAAGCCACCACAATGAGAAAACCGCGCAGCGCAACGAAGAGCAGCCCCTGCTCACCTCAACTAGAGAAAGCCCACATGTGGCAACAAACACCCAACGCCGCCAAAAATAAATAAATAAATGTATTAAAAAAAAAAAAAAAGTGCCTATGAGAATATCTGATTCAATAATGCTTTATAATGTTACATTTCACTGTACTATTTCCTAGTCTAAGAAACAAAATATCCTGCCTCAGTATAATAGACTGTGGTCCTAGCAAAATAACTTTCAAACAATAGCCAATTACAGGAAGACAACTGGTTTAATATGCACTCCCAAACAGACTGATTTTTCTTGACCCTGGGCTACTCTTCCCCCTTCCCCCGGCCCTCCCACCTCATATTCATACTATCATACTGCCACAGCTCAGATGTCTGTGCCTTACCCAAATTTATATGCTGAGTCCTAATCCCCTAAATTGATGGTTTTAGGAGGTGAGGCCTTTGGGAGATACTTAGGTCGTGAGGGTGGAGGCTTCATGAATGGGATTAGTGTTCTTCCAAAAGAGACCCCACAGAGACCCCTATGCCCTACTGCCATGTGAGGACGCGGAGAGAAGCTGGCTGTCTGTTACCCACATGACCATGCTGGCGTCCTGATCTTGGACTCCCAGCCTCCAAAACTGTGAGAAACAAATTTCTGCGGTTTATAAACCATCAGTCTGCGTTATTTTGTTATAGCAGCCCGAACAGACTAAGACACGTACCCTGCAAGAGACTGATTTACTTTGTAGTGAAGAGAAAGATGAAGAAATACTCAATAGGACAATTTCTGACACAACAATAATCCTAATATAAAACAATTTCATCACCCAGTAGAAAGTCTATTTTAACCATATTCCATACGATAGAATTCTACAACTAAATAATCAGAAGTGTTCTCTGGGGCGTGCTAGGGTGCTGTTTCGACTTGTAGACCCCTTTAACTCCCCATTCTATGTTCAGGAAACTTGACCAAACCGGTTAACAGTCTAGTTGTGCTCACACTGCTTACCCATCAGTTGTGTCAGGTTTATTTCCTTCAACTACATGAGAATCCAAGTTCTTCATTACTTAACAGCCCCAAATTATAGGGTAGACGATCTGGATGGATTTCTGAACGGATCAGAATGGATTTCTGAAAGCAGGATAAGGAGACTGGTCTTTTAGGCACCTAAGAGATGGTGAACTTTCACTCCTGAGACCGTCCTTTCCACCCACAACTTCATAGTCAGCTCACTCTGTCCAGTAGCTCTCCAAGCGGGTGACGGAGGGAACCTGGAAAGTCCCTGCCAACCCTACCACAATGAGTAGTCACCAAAAGCCCTTCTACGACGTGTTATTTATGCATGAACAAATATGCATTCATCCAACATCATTCAAAAGATCTATACTGCATGTCAACTGTTTGTGTGAAGCATGAGTTTACGTGCTAGAGGTAGCACAATGAGATGGTTCCTGCCCTCCCCATGCTGACATGCTAGCTGGGGACACAGGGAAAAGGAAAGAGTGTTGCCACTGGGTGTGAAAGGTAGCTTTATGAAGAAATAAAGATCTAAACTAAACATCAAGATGGAACAAAAGTCAGTCAGCAGAAAGTGATAGAATATGAGGATTGAACACTTGTTCATAGCAAAGGAATGAGTGTAAGCTGCATACTCACTCACTGCCAGCTTATTAAAAATACCCGAAGGATGTCCTCTTCTAGGGCTGCGCTGGAACAACCTGTGCCAGGTTTGGGAAAGGTGCATGGTCAGAGGAGACTATAACCACAGAGGAGTTCCAGGAATGGAATTAGAGGTATAAGAATAAATATCTCCATCAGCTCTGTTAAGAAGTTTAGATCTGATTCTAGAGGCAATGGAAAGGCAACAAAGCGTTTTCAGGAAAAGAGCTTTACTGATGACGTTTGCTAGGATTTGCCTCACTTCTGTGTGGGGAGGATAGAGGAGAGTGGGGCAGCACAAGAAGCAGGAAGAACCTTCTTTAGTGATCCAGTTGGGAGAAATGGACATATTCGAAACATGTTTAGGTAATGTATGTCATCTTTGCTAATATAACATCATTAAAGGGTTGAATATGTTTAAATGCAAATCTCTAAATATATGAGACTGAAATAATTTTTTGTTTGTTTTAACAACTTGGCTTTCTAAATTGCTCCTCTCCTCCCTCAATAAAATAATAACAAATAAAAATACATTCTGGCACAAAATAAATATTGTTATATCAATTTTTTTAAAACTCCAAAACCTCAGTAATCACATGACAGAACTTCCTAAGACTGTTTAATGTTCAGAAAATTAAAGTTTTGAGAAGTTTGTCTTTATTTTAAAAAAAGCAAATAAACAAAAAAACAGGTATAGCCTAGAAGAAGGGGTTATAAATACAGTCTCATCTTTTTAATGGTTGATTTCCCCTGGAAATCTTCAAAGAAAACTACTACAAACCAAATGTTATATACAGCAGAAAACCCCAAATAAGCAGTTTAATCAATCATTAAAACATTCTAGGTTGCTTCTGTTGGGTTTTTTTAATGGACTAAGATTCTATAAAGATAAGAAGTATTCATAGCTACGTAGGAACTAAACCACGCTGTTGATTCCAGAGTTCTTATTAATTTTATCTTTTAAAAGTGGGATGTTTCCTACAGTGCTGGACTTGGGCAAGTGAGGGGGATGTGGGGGGAGGGTTGAAGTTAAAAACTAAGAGTGTTAAACTCTGCTTTTTGGACAAAGAAAAAGGTAACGGGATCAGTATTCAATGGGCTTTTTAAAGTGTTTCCTGTGTAGGTATCATTTTAGTGCGGTGAAGGAGTTATCCTTGTTTATTTAGTTAGTTAATGCATCTATTACATTCTGTTTGCTAAGGGTCCGCAATTGCATTATTTTCCGTTATAAATATTTTGGGTTATATTCTTCCTATGAAGTTGACACATTTTGAGGAAAAAGTTCTCTATGTTTTGTCTTATTTTAATTTTAAAATGAAGCATTTTAAAGAGTATTATAAAGAAGAACAAACAAGATTATTTAATGACACAGTAAACTAAAAAATATAGTACTGAAAATTGTTTATAGCTGAAAGCATTTTCTATGTCCACTGTTTTCAAAATACAGTTGTTACTTAAGCAACAGTACACTTTCATTTTATAAATGCATACTAGAAAACTTTTTTCAAGCAAAACTATGATCTGCACTTTTTTCCCCTTTCCCTTCTTATATTTCATAATTAATGTGTATACCTATGAGAAACTATAAGTTCAGCTACAGTTTGTTCATGAACTAATCCATTAGAATAATACTTTATTAAATGAAAGTGTCAATCACAACATATATGTTTAAGTTTGGTATCTAATTTCTCTTTTTGCCTATATATAACATGTCCCTTGCATATATAAGAACTTTAACTTTGCTTGGAAATTTCAGTTTAATAAATCTTGCTTCCACCCTAGGATCAGAAAATGCTTTGCTATATTAAAATTTCTAACATAAATGAAGGTTGTTTCCATTCCTCTAGGAAAAGTTTAAATGTTAGCAAAAAGTAAAGAATTTGCCCCATACACAAAAAATAAACTCAAAATGGATTAGAGACCTAAATGTAAGACAAGACACTATAAAACTCTTAGAGGAAAACATAGGAAGAACACTCTTTGACATAAATCACAGCAAGATTTTTTTTGATCCACCTCCTAGAGTAATGGAAATAAAAACAAAAATAAACAAATGGGACCTAATGAAACTTAAAAGCTCTTGCAAAGCAAAGGAAACTACAAACAAGATGAAAAGACAACCCTCAGAATGGGAGAAAATATTTGCAAACGAATCAACGGACAAAGGGTTAATCTCCAAAGTATATAAACAGCTCATGCAGCTCAATATTAAAAAAACAAAAAACCCAATCCAAAAATAGGCAGATGACCTAAATAGACATTTCTCCAAAGAAGACATACAGATGGCCAAGAAGCACATGAAAAGCTGCTCAACATCACTAATTATTAGAGAAATGCAAATCAAAACTACAATGAGGTATCACCTCACACCAGTTAGAATGGGCATCATCAGAAAATCTCCAAACAACAAATGCTGGAGAGGGTGTGGAGAAAAGGGAACCCTCTTGCACTGTTGGTGGGAATGTAAATTGGTGCAGCCACTATGGAGAACAGTATGGAGGTTCCTTAATAAACTAAAAATAGAATTACCATATGACCCATCAATCCCACTACTGGGCATATACCCAGAGAAAACCATAATTCAAAAAGACACATGCACCCAATGTTCACTGCAGCACTATTTACAATAGCCAGGTCATGGAAGCAACCTAAATGCCCATCGACAGATGAATGGATAAAGAAGATGTGGTACATATATACAATGGAATATCACTCAGCC
This sequence comes from Balaenoptera ricei, assembly GCF_028023285.1. NCBI lineage: Eukaryota > Metazoa > Chordata > Mammalia > Artiodactyla > Balaenopteridae > Balaenoptera > Balaenoptera ricei. Next base: position 15,714,145 of record NC_082643.1, read on the forward strand.
ATAAAAAGGAACGAAATTGGGTCATTTGTAGAGACATGGATGGATCTAGAGACTGTCATACAGAGTGAAGTAAGTCAGAAAGAGAAAAACAAATATCATATATTAACACATATGTGTGGAACCTAGAAAAATGGTGCAGATGAACCAGTTTGCAGGGCAGAAATAGAGACACAGATGTAGAGAACAAACGTATGGACACCAAGGGGGGAAAGTGGCGGGGGGGTGGGGGTGGTGGTGGGATGAATTGGGAGATTGGGATTGACATGTATACACTGATGTGTATAAAATAGATAACTAATAAGAACCTGCTGTATAAAAAAAAAATTAAATTAAATTAAATTAAAAAAAAAAGAATTTTCCAATTGTTTTTTCCAGTCTTTGTACTTATATTTGTCTTTATAAGTATAGCCAATGTATAGTAGAGAAAAATATAAACTGATTATTTCCTTAACATTTATTAGATACTAGTTTAAATGGAATATATTCTACCTTCAGAATCTAGCATAGGAAAAAAAATCATCTAAAACTTGTCCATAAAACCAAACACACTTGTGTTGAGTTTCCACATAGTTTTAATGCACAACTAAAATCTGATAATTTAACAGGATATTTTTAAATGTGATTTTTAAATCTACCAATTCCTTTTTAAGTATTTCACCTTTGGCAACATGCTTTTGTTGTTTCATGTGATATTTTTCCACCTGATGGTACCCCCAATTGAGTGCAATCCTCTCATTCTTGTGATATATTCAATTATTTTCATAATGGTGCCAAGTGAAAGTTGTTGTATGGTGTATAGACTTACATAATGAAAATACAACAGCAACAGCAATGACAGTCGCTAATGGCATTAAGCGCTTATCTGGTGCCAGGCACTGTTCTCAATTCTTCACTTTTGATAACCCTGTTAATCCTCACAATTCTGTGATGTTAATAGTATTATGATTCTGACATTCTACTTACAAATGTGGAGTGACGCTAAGAGATTTTAAACTTGTACGCAATTTTCAAGCTTAGAGTTTAGCACAGTTTATTCACTTTTACCAAAAGACTTATTTATATAAAGGCTGCATTAGTATTTCCCTAGCATAGTTGCCAAGAACACTCTTGATTGTAAACATTCATTTTTTTCAATGCATTTTGATTAATTTCTTATACCAGGAAATTATCAGACCTACACATACATGCATGTATCTAATATGTTTTAATTCTGTAACAGTCAAAGAAAAGAAATGTTAAACAGAAAAAAAGAAAAAAGAAGTGATCTAAACCATTCACTATTCTAAACACAGTCATAAAATCACAGTAAAGAATAGACATTATTAAAGATTATTTTAAGAAAAGTTTTCCAAGCATAAATGAATGAATTTAGCACCAAACCAAACTATATATTGTGTTCACTCAAAATTTTTTAAAATGTAATTCTTTATCCAAAAAAAGATACATTGTAAAACTTCCCAGAAAGTAACAGTATATTAACATTGCAGGGTAATTTTTTTCTAAAAACTGTTCCAAACTCTAATGTAATAATTGTCTTATTTCAATCAGTCTAGCATCATCTTGTAATTTTCAACATAATTCAATTTCATAACACTCGTTCATAGATGCGTACAAATTTACTGTGCGGCCAAATATTATGGCATTCTCTTTTCTTCCTGCAATAGATTTATGCAACAGAAAAGGAAAAACATATGGGAAATAGTCACTTTTAACAGATGTCTTAGTTTGAAAAAACTGAAGTCAGTTTAGAATTAAAAATCAAAGCCCACTGGTTGAACTGAGGCATATTTGCATCTGTTATTAATGTTTGAGCTACATACTAAAGACAAGATTATTCATCAGTCCCTCATACAATATGTTAGTAAATGGGATTTTGGTTAGGAATTTAATTGCATAAAGTCTTTCTCCAGAAGCTTCCAATTCATTCAAAAATAAGCCTTTACAGTGGCCTGAACTGAATTAAAACAGTTACCGACACCAAAGAGAACTTCTTGATTTTATTATGAAATGCTTGTATGAAAATCTGTGAACATAAAAGGGAGATCTCTGCCACCCCATTGTGATTAAACAGTAGTCCTTTTCTTCTTTTTTCCTTTTCCTTTCTTTTTCTTTTTCCCCCCTTTTCAAGCAACGCAGGGTTATGTGAGGTATTTTTTTAATCATATAAAGAAAACTGAGTTAACTTTAAAATAAAAATAAACAAAAGATGTGATATCTCAGGTAAGACTTTAAATAAATTCTCAGGTTAGAACGACAAATAATTCTGAGTACTAGAAAGTGCGATGAGAATTCGAGTGACCATTCTGAAAATATGCACGAAGCTTATACCCAAGTGATTAGGGTCATAAGCTTCAGCAGAGCTCCCCACTGTTGCCTGTACAGGGTTTTACTGCTGGTCTGATAATGGGGAGGGGCGCTCGGCATGGAGGCTCTCGTAATACGTGACAGTGGTGTGAGTACGACAGTCACTCATTAATTACCGCCCTCTTGTCAACTCACGCACTAGATTACTGAGCAACCCTCACTGTCTTCACCATGGTCTCATAGTGACAGAACACTGTCTTAGAGAATTCTTTAAGATGAGTTATTCAAAATTCTTGGATTCTACTATAAACTTGCAGTAAAACTTCCTGTCTTTCAGAGGATTAAAATGGAGACTGGGAAATATTCAAAGGATGGAAAAACAGGAGGGGGGAAGAATATCAACATTTCAACCTCTGATTTCATTGTAGGCAGCATTAATAAATCATATTGCTTAAAAATAGTACCATAGTAATCACCTTCAAGGTATTAACACACATGAAGTTATATCTCTGTTTTCACCTTTTCACTTGTTCTCCTTTTTCAATCCCCTTTTACCCCCCTCTCCCCACTTCCCTGCCATTTACACACATAACAGGGTCTAAAGAGAGGGCTCCCTGTTGTTTCAAAATACACTGAGATACTAAACTCTGAGGCTGACAGTAAAAAGTCACTTCACTTACAAATGAGCATCTCAAAGTTGTGCACATTAATATGCGCTTCTATGGAAACAACTCTTTCTGGATTTCAGCTTAAGCTTCTCCATATGATTTTTCTCAAAGGCTCCCTTTTAAAACCATCACTACCATTTATTATCTTCCTGTTATATAGACTGTTACTTTTGTTTCATCACAAATCTCTGCCTGCTTATTAGCAGCCCTGCCACTACTATCAGATGACATTTGTTTTACTTAATGCATGTAGTTTTAGAAAAAAATTATGGAACTGCTATTACTGCATTATATGAAAAAATTCCAAGGTACATTTAGCTGACACTGCATCAGCTGCTATTTAAACTGGGCTTAGCTAATGGACTTTTAATGTCAGCAGGGTTACGTGCAGTTACTGGCTATTAGCAGAAATGGCTCCTTTCTATAAAAATCACTTTTCCTCAAGTGTGTTGTTTGAACATTCCTTTCCCTAATTTAGTGACTGTCACTGAATGCAAAACAAACTCAAGGACTGTGGAATCCACTCTTATCTTTAAGACCCTCTTTTTAACCTTGCAATTCAGCATTCAACAGGAAACCACTCTCATGAGCATTTAGACTTGCAGTCAGAAAACTTTGTGGGACATTATTATTACTTTGCTCTTCTTAACAGAGTATTACATATTTTCTTATGAAAACCCCATATCATCCATGAACATATGATATGTAAGACAGAGAACACAGGAAACAATTCCCTGCACATTAGAATTTATTGCATCTTTTAAAATCCTAGCTCATAAATGCCAAGTGATGTGGAAACATATGGCAATAATTAACATTTACATATTGATGTGTCATGTAAATATATATTAATCTGCATTTAATATATTAAAAATAAGCAAGAAAGTATATTATCCTTCTACGCATAATTAAATTTTTTATATTCTTCATTAGTAACAACCTTTCTTTTCCCCCCTCAACTAACTTTATCTTTATTCATTTAAATAAAGTTATCAATGGATGTAATGGAGAAATCTGGAAATAAAGCCACCTGTATGGCACCTGAGGGAGTCCAAGAAAATTAAACATTCTGCAGCCTGGAAACATAACTCCATTTTATTAACTCCATTTTATTTTTTATAAAAAAAATTTATTCAAATCATCACCGAATTCAGGGAAAAACAACACAACTGACTTCACCTTCAATCAGCCCGATCATTAAGAGGTCACCTCAGGCAGGGTGCTTACCAGGGGAAACTTTGTCTCTCCTGAAGAGGGGGTTCCCACATGTGAATGAAGGACTTTACTCATGCACACAGGATAGCTGACCTCCTTTGGTCAAAAAATTATAGTCCACTGTGTACGAAAATACAGAAGTTCTTCTCCACGTGTTTGAAATAAGCCAGTGAATGTGGAGATACCCCAGTCTCTGTCATCTGGAGGACAGGAAGAAATTGTTTCTATCAGCTAAGCCACCACACGAATAAGGCAGAGGTATCTCTACTGTACACTATTGTAAACAACTTAGCTACTGGTCGACAACAAGGCACTTTTTGCAGAAAAGAATATAATTTTGCAGTTAGAAACCAGTGATGAAACCTGATTCCCTATTCAATGACTACTTATGAATTTTCTTTTAGTAAAAGTTTGTTTTCATTTGTTTGATAGGTTTTGCTGTTTTTTAAGGATATTGCCAAGGCTGTTTGAAAATAAACTCTCCTAAAACAAAAAAAGTTACACACACACACACACACACACACAATTTATGCAAGCATGTGTGTGTGTGTGTGTGTATATATATATATATATGCTCACAGAGAATTACTGAACTATATATGTCTACTCCTTGTAACTCTCCACTCCATTAAGAGTCTGCCTAGAAATACCCTGCTAGGAAATAATTCCATAGTTATTTAATTTGATTAAAAAAATATGTATATCTTTCATGTGATCATCATTTCTAATAAATCCAATAAACTGATTACCCCCATCCCTATTGGGAAAACATATCTATTGTTAAAACTTTTTCTAGCCATCCTTCTTCTCTATTTTTTCATCAGGTTATAGTAAGTAAGCTCTAACTTTCTCCACTGTGGGGGGTGTGTGTGTATAACAAAAATAAACATATATTTTGATCAATATATAAGAGAAAGATATTGGCAACATTTCCTAAAAATGTAATTATATTAAAGATAAAATTCCATTTAAGCAAATTCTTTTCTGGGACAATTGTCCCTAATAACTCCCATATAATCCTAAGAATGCTTTTCAATTTCTGATGTACAGGTGAGATTTAACCTACAACACTGACATTATTAATGGCACTGTTTAAGAGTAGCTGAGGAAATATCAATGCATTTTATAAAGACCTTTAAAGGATTCTGTGTATCAGTATACCACTGATTTAAGTCTAGATTTCTCAAACAAGTACATCCTGCTCAAACAGGTTCAAGTAAAATCCAAATGTAACTTCTTTCAAAAATACATCTTTTAAATACTTTAGAAACTCTTTTGCTATGTTAATTGAAGTAGGTGTGTATCAAGACTCTATTTATATAAAGGTTCAAGTCAGAGTGCCCGTTGAATAATATTATGATGAAATACTGATCTTAGGTCTCTATTCCGATAGCACAAGCAATAAATCATTTGAACATGCCTGTTTTTCCTCAGCTTCTGAGAGCAGTTTCTGAAATGGGCTTCTGTTTTCCACCAAGTTGCATGCTCTGTGGGTGATGGCTGTAGTAGGCTGGGAGGAAAATGTCTTAGGCTCTTTCAATCCTTGAATTTGATCCTTAACACATTTTAAAGCTCATACTATCTCATCACCTTATGGAGATACAGAAGGAAGAAGGAAAGTTGCTAAAGAAAATGACAGGTAACGTAATTACTGTTTTATTTAGAATGACTCCAAGATTGCTGCTTGCCAAATTTGCCTCTTTCCACTGGGTGGCTACAATGTGGATATTTGGCAAACTCTTTATTCAATGGAAGATAAAATATATCATTTTCCCTTAGCAAAGGCTAAATTCAAACGTCAACATATTTCACACAGACATAATGCTTAAAGTGAAATTGCCATTATTTACTATGTCTTTCTAATCATAAAGTTTTTGTTGTGGTAGTAATCTGGTTATTTGTTTGGTTTGGATCAGGGATAACACAGGTCTTTGACAATCACGTATAATAAAACAGCAACAGTACTTTCTTCACTGACTGTCACTTTTTGTTCCTGTAAAAGTTAGAGAATACCATTTGTTAAAGAGTAGTCTTTGATCTAGATCTTGAAATAATTTTTTTAAGTTCTTGAAATTCCAAAAAGATATTAGAATCATCTAAAACATTCAATTTGAATACAAAAAATGAACTTGCAAATTCATAGAGACTAGAATAGTCCCAAACTGTTCCCCTTTACTTTTATCTGATACATGAACATATTTCACTATGCCTGTACTTTATGAGGATATTATTACACCACATGCCCTATCATATTGCACTAAACTTTTACTGTCTAAGAGAATGTACATTATGCACTATTTTAAAATAATTACTTTTCTGTACAAATGGCATACTTTACTTCTACACTGCTCTTTCATATTTTATATTAGGCACACTAATTTTCTTGAATTTTGAATCCATTTCTACTCATAGATATATTTACCCTTATAACTGGGCTACAGATGCATTTTAATGTGCAAGCACTAATGTGTTTTCACTGGAAATGAATGTTCATATATAAGGTTTTTATTCTGAACAGAGAAAAAAAGAGAAGACAATAAATTACATTTGAGTTCAGTCAGTCCATGATTAAATAATCAATTAAGACATTGACTAAAACTGAGAAATGTTAGCATTCATCAATAAACTTGTTAAATGTGCTGAGGGAGTTTCTGTTGTTTAACATCCTTAGTTAGAAGAAGAGATAATACACGTTCATCTACAGGAGGCATTTTTATGGCTCTCATAATTGCTGAGAAATGAATCTAGCCACAGGATCCAAATGACAATGATTAATGAAGATAAAACCCTTATCCTCACAACATTTTAAAATAAATAAGACTGGTAACTCTGGAGTTAAATTTGATTAATCAGTATCATCTGTTAACATGATTATTTGGTGCCCTCATGTTTTAAGTAAGAACTGTAGCAAGCACATCAATGAAATGAAGTCTCACCTGTCTCCTCTCTCTCTCTCGTTCCACTACCACACTGGCAATGAGACACGGTTAGTTATTTAATTAGAAGAGGGTATTCCCCAAACATTGGAGTTTTCAGATGTTAGGCTTATACTTTTGCCACACAAAGCACTTTTGAATCACTGCTCACTGCTCATAAAAGGTATACTGACATAAGGACAAATATCTGCCTATTTGGCATTTTCAAAGCTACAGCTCACTTTCCAAATTATAACTTCAATTTAATGTCACAGTAACTTTAACACTATGTGTAGAAGGCTAGATATGTTTTAAGTACCTGGAGATACTCTTCTGTGTCTTTCAAAACCTCATTATATAAACCTAAGGGAGCAACTTTTTGGGGGGCAGGAATACTCAAAGTGAGAAACCACATTAAAACTTCAACCCAAAACTCGTTTTTAATTATAAAATTATAACAATATTTTCTAACATTTTGTTTATAAAGAGTCCAAATATTTGCAACAGAATATATTGGGTTGGCCACAAAGTTCCTTCAGGTTTTTCTGTAAGATGTTATGGAAAACCCGAAGGAACTTTGTGGCCAACCCAATATGTTTTGGGTTATCATGAAAAGGCAGAAATTCTTCTAAGAGTTCTAATCAGGTAGAGAAGAGAAAAAAAAAAAGACACTATTTTTGATCTTGTTAGCTCATAAAATTATTACTATAAAGTTTTTTAAATTAAAATCTCCACAAATTTAGAGATTATAAATATTTAAAATAAGAGAAACTATAAATTTTTAAATTATTGGATTTCTTTTTAAAAACTAGAAAAAAGGAGACAGTAGATCTTTTAATATTGCTCAAGGCAAACTTACAGTACTTCAAAAAGGTCACATAAAACATAGCACTGAGTTTCTGTGAGTTTCTGTTCTAGTTTAAACATCCTTGAACTAAGTGAGTGATACTGGAACAATATCCAAGGTCTCAGATTCATGGAGCTGTCTTCCACAAATATAGAAGCAGTAACAAAACCAAATAAAATCTGAAATCAAAGAAGAGGCCATACATTGCTTTAAGGAGTTAGGTTAAGAAAGAAAAAGAATGAGAAATGTGGGGCTCTGTAACTGCAGACCAGGCAATCCAAAAATAAAAGCAGAATGAAAATACTGTAAGAGAAAGATGTGTCTTAACTCTAAATAACATAAAACTCCCACAAATGTCTAGTTTTATCTTAAAATTCTGCTAGAAAACAACATTTATACCAAGCATGAGGGAATTCCCTGCCTGTCCAGTGGTTAGGACCCAGTGCTCTCACTGCCAGGGCCCCGAGTTACATCCCCGGCTGGGGAACTAAGATCCTGCAAGCTGCGTAGCTCAACCAAAAAAAAAAAAAAAAAAAATACACCAAACATGAAAAAAATAGCAATAACCATTAAACAAACAGAAGTAATTAAATGTGACACTTTCAAAATATATATTATCTAGATTATTCATGTTGTTCTAAATTATGATGCTGAAACTTTCTATTGCAAATATAATTTGAATATATGAAAGTCCTGGTGAATTTGCTTTGCCTTCAAGTCAACCTATTTTTCTATACAGTAAGTCCCCTACATACGAACCTTCAAGCTGAGAACTTTTCACATATGCGAACATGCATTCGCATGTCCAATCATGTAAGTTATTCACATGCCTGGTGTACACTGTCACGTGCATGCATCCTCTACAAGTGGTTGTGCTTTTGTGTACTTTACTGGACAGTACTGTATAGAGTAAAGTAGTACAATATCCTTATTTCAAGCTCAGGATGTCCGGAAGCAAGCGTAAAAGCAGCGGTGATGTAGCTGGTACTACTGTACTTTTCAAGGTAACATACTGTAAAAATAAAAACGTTTTCTTGATTTTTTTGGGTTTGTTTGTTTTTTATGTATTATTTGTGTGAAAAGTACTATAAACCTATTACACTACAGTACTATATAGCCTACTATGTTAGTTGGGTACCTCGGCTAACTTTGTTGGACTTAACGACTGCACTCTCGGAACAGATCTCGGTATATAGGAGACTTACTCTATTTTTTTGTGTTGTTTTATCATGTATTCAATTATGATCTTTAGACACACTTGTGTCTTTTTTTTTTTTTTTTTTAAGAAAAACAATCCACATTTGCATAAAGGGCTGGTTTTCTCAAAACCATTATCTGAAAACATGGAACTTGCATGGTTTTTTTTTTTCATAAAAGTGTTTACGGATTTATGCAAAGTTATCTTTCAATATTCATTGTAAAGATAGAAAGTCAAGAGTGGAGGTTGTAGCCAGGACTTAACAGGCTGTGACTTAAAATGGCATTTTGAGAACTGGTATTAGGTTTATTTTCCCAGATTGTGCAGAAAGGAAGAAATGTGGCGAGGGAAAGAGAGAGCTTCCTACAGGCTGTTCAAAGAACCACGCCATGTCCAGGAGTTTGCAGTACTTTGGAGCAACTCCTCAGACAGCTCCATTTGTTGCTCTGGCGGAAGCAGTGTCTGCAGCAATCCCTTCTCTGAGTTCAAAATTATTGACCTTTAATTTCTTTAACTTCTAGATTTCTTTGCCCATGGTTTACAGAGTTGGAAGCCAAAGAATTCTGCTCTACATACTTCAGATGTATTAATTCATTCAACCCTAATATGACTTACAGTATATCTTATCCTCATTTTATATCTGAGGAAACTGAGGCACGGAGATGCTAAATAACTCACCAAAGGCCACACAGCTAGGAGGTGGTGGAGGCAGCATTATGAGGCAGTGGTGACCACTAAACTAACAGGGAGGATGGGCACGCACCACTAACAGTCTCTAAACATGTGGCTCCCCAAAGCCAGACCGATTATATATTAAATCTAAGTAAGATGCAAACTCAGCTATAAGAACAACCCACTTCCAACCAAACTGCCACCCTTAAGTTTCTCTGCACGGAAATCATGGAACTCCTGCTACCACTCACACTACAACCCTAGCTGGTCCTATGTTTACTAACATTGGATGCTTAAATCCGGAAGATACTATACCTATTCCCACTGTTGTATTTCAGAAAGTAAATTATAATTATATGCTTGTAAGTCAGTCTTCCTCGAAGGGCGAAACTGTCTCCTCAACTCTTGTGTCCCTAACAAATAGCATACAGTGTGGGACATAATAAATGCACAATAATTGTTCAGAACTTTACTTCTAATAGCATACACTATCCAAATGAGCTAATGGATTTCTAATTCGTGGGGATGTGAACAGGTTTGTTTTTAACTGCCACAAACACCAAAGTCAAACTAAAAAAGACATAGGCTAAAAGAGCAAAGGCAAGAGCACTGGCTCAATCCCCACCCCACAAGCGTCCCCATTATCTTCCTGAAGTGGTTGCAGCCTGTAATTTTAATGTTTCTTCTGAGAATGACTCCCTCTGCTGCTCCAGCAAAGCCATGACCTAAATCAGAAAAGTGCTAAACGCAGTTAAGGCACTCTGGCTATTTGCACTAATTGGAGAACCCAGCATACATTAGAGAACAGTTATTTTTAAGTCGCAACAATAATTCTAAGCAAGCTAAGAGTTTGTTTAGGAGAGCTTGGTGCCTCCTTCAGGTCCTTGGTGGGGTTGCTCAAAAAGTATCAGTATGTATTCTGACCAGGACAACCAGACCACCATGGGAGATGCTCTAGGATCCTGTCTTGTTGAACTTGGAATCCCCAGTATCCAGAACACAGAAGGCCAGGAAGTCAATAAATGTTAACAATTTAATGGTTCCTCATTCTCTGCAAGCACTTGAAAAGTTTGCTCTCTGAAGCCTTTTAAGTATTCCCTAAGCTAGAATACATGAAATTATTGTTCTAAACAAAGGTAAACTAGCCTACTTTTCCTTACTGCAAATTCCAAATGTGAATTTATGAATTTACTCTGCTCCTAAAATAGAAAAATATATGGTATACTTGTCATGAAATTCAATCTTTCATGCCAATTGTCTATTTGTACCACACCAATATGCATAAATGCATGAAAGTAATTTTCACTCTTTTCTCAGAAGAAGTATATTGTTTTTAAAACATTACAAATTATCTTACAATAATAGAGAATTATCCCAATATAATTAGAATCTTCAGTAATTTCCTGTTCTGAGTTTGGTGGTGTTAACACTCATAACACTAGTTGGTGCTAGATAAGCGGAATATCAGTGCTGTGTAAATCCAGAAATAAAACGCATTTATAAAACAGGAGGGCACTAATTCTGAAGCAAACTGATCAAGCGCACGCGCGTGCACACACACACACCCACACACACACTGCCTTTTCCTGGTAAAATCTTTCATTCTTGAAAGTCAGAAACACCACAAATTCCCTGGAGCTAGGAGTTCCCAGCAGTCCTGAACGAAACAATTACAACATAGCCAGAAAGGAGAAAGCTGTTGCCTAAAGTCTAGAGAATCTCCCAAGGACCAGTTTAAAATGACTGCTGTCTTTCTTCAAACCACAGTTCCAAAACGAAGTACACTCACAAATAACACCCATTCTGCTTTTTTATCTTAAACATCTGTTATTTTCTTGGCTCTCTCTGAAGAGACACATATTTCCTAAAACTTCCAATTTTCTAGTATCTTTGCAACAACAGAATAAAAACCTTTTCCACAGTGTAAAGTGCTTAAATTAACTTTCTCATCTTAACTGCATACATACTTCCATTCATAAAAAAATAGTTTATTCCCATCTTTAAGTCCTCAGCACAAGGAAACCATACCTTGAGGGAGCAACAGCGTCTTTGATTTACCTAGCGATCTAGTCCGGAGAGAGAGGAGAAAGAAGACATTAGAAGGAAAGGAAGGTCTGGCTATCAGAGAATTATAGGAGTGTGACTCAGAGAAGAAAGTGTATGTATTCGTAGTTCAGTAGTAAACAGGCTAGGGGAATAGAATAGAGCGAGAGTGATAGAAGCTGAAAGTAGGGCTTGGTGCTGTCTACATTTTTGATACCTAACAGACAACACAGGCATAGCTGGTATCCTGCAACATGGAGGAAAACAAAGATTAAAGTGGTGGAATAGTGTTTCTCAAAGACCACAGATTCAAACATAAATAGTTTGCTCACCAGGAACTGAAAGAAAAAAAAAATATACTAAACGGAGAAGAACAGCAGTGAAATGCACACACCCAAAAGAATGCATTTAATTTTTCCACTTAAGATCAGAAGAGTAGGTGCAATCCTCAAACTCTGGCTTGCCTGGTCTATAAGATAAAAACAGTGTAAGTGGCAAACGCTCAGTCTGTCCTGACCGTCTTTTCATCTCTTCTCCCTTCTTCTTCCAATATTAATCCACTCACAATCTCCTGTTTGATTATCTTTATTGACCCTTTTTCCTACCCAGTCTTTTTAATTTGGCTGTAGGAAGCTCTCGGCTGGGATCCTATGTCTCCTATTTGGCATCTTTGGGGACTTTAACTTGTCCTTTTCCCAAACAGTTCTCTCACCGCCTGGTCCCCCTCCCACTCCCACCCTATAGCTTAGTCCTTTGTGCGCCCAATAACAGCAGGCGAATCCCACAGGGAGTCACGCGGTTCATTCCACAACAATTCATCAGGTTGCTCCCTTCAACTTCCAAACACCCCCTCTAAGCACCCTCAGCAGCCGTCCTGAGAACTTCTCCCAATTTCAAGAAACCTGCAATAAGTTTATGATTCTCAGGGGAGACTCCTTTGTAGAATGGACAGGCAGATGAGCTTTAGACATATGACTGAGAAAACCAGGGCCGAACCTCGGGGATGGGAGGCATCTGGCAAGAAGGGAAGGAAGGATTTATGAGCGTGGCTACTTAGCGAGGCAGCAGGACAATTTACTCCCGAAGTAGCTGTGGCTAATCCGCAGAGCCTCGCTGATCACTTAGCTCCCGACCCGGAACACACTGGCCTACGCTCAGCGCCCCCCTCCGCCTCCCTGGTCCCCAGCGCCTCCGCAGGTCTGAGGGGATGCTGTCGGTAACCTCCGGAGTGTCTGAGCATCTCCGGGGTGTCGAGGCTATCGCCGCACCTCCTCTGCTTTCCAAGTTTGGAGCGAGGGTGACCGAGAGGATGGGATGCCTGGATTACCTCCGAGCGCTGCAGAAGCTTCCTCCATCCACCCCCCCGGCCCCCATCCCAAGGAAGAGCTGAGCTCCCTCCCCTGAGCCGGCCACCGCCACAAAACTGGGCGGTAAGACCCAGGTGGGCCCTCGGCTTGGCCAGAAGGTGGCGGGGGCGCTGGGGGCCCCGACGACCGGAGAGAGACCCCGGAGACGGGCGCCTGGGCTCCTTCCTCTCAGTCTCCCTTCCACCCAGCTTCCCAGGCTCGGAAGGCTGGGATTTGCCTCTATCACCGCACCCTCGGAGGGCGAGAGGGAAACTAGGCAACCAGCCCCCGGGCCTCCCCTTCTCCCTTACCCACCCGCAACTCCTGGCCGAGCTTCTCCCCCATCCCGGTTTTGCCCAGAGCCCCGGACACTTATTTTCAAGCTCAGACGCATCAAATGAAAATGTCAGAGTTATAAAGTGGCCGGTTACCCCGGGGAGTTTCGGCTTTGGTTTGAACGACCAGCCCGTTTCCTCTAGAGCCGGGGGAGGGAGGCGGGGTGGGGGGGTGGTTACGCTTCTCCGTCGCCGGCTGGGAGGGAGAGCCGGAGGGGTAAGAGGGCGGAGGGGGCGCGCACACCCCGGGGCCTGCTGCGGGCTGCGGCGCGCGGGTCCGGGGGCGCCGCGAGTCTCCGCACGCCCCGAGCAGCAGCCGAGGGCCACCGGCGCCAGCGGGTCCTCGGCCGCCACGGACACGTTTCCGTAGCGGAGCGCCCTTCGGCGTGTGGCGCTCAGAGACGCAGCGAGGATCCGGCGACCCCCGACGTGGCACAGCGCGGGGAGCCTCTGCGCGTCACGGGGCCTCTCCTGCAGGCCACGCAGCCACCCGCGCCCAGAGTCTCTGCAAACCTCGCGGTGCGCAAGGTACAACAACGTGCGAGCGCGCAGCAGAAAGTGCAAGAGACACATGCCCGGAGACAGACGTGGGTCCGACACCCCGCGCGTCCGGGCCCATCCGTGCCCATCTCGGAAGACAGATTCAAAATCATCCTAACCAAAGCTTCCTGACTAGTTGGGAAAGTAGAATTTAAAGTGGTTTCCAGTTGAGGGAGACGAGGCGGGTTAAGGAAGCCAGGGGAAGTGGGGCGGAGGAGAGGAAGAAGGAGGGAAGGAAGAAGCGAAGGGAGGTGGCGCGGAGCTCGGCGGTCCGCCTTACCTTGAGCGGCCGAGCCGGTGCCGCTGGCGCTGAGCAGGGCCAGGGCAGGTAGCACGAGCATCTGCAGCACGTATCCCAGCCCCAGTCCGCAGCGGGCCGCTGTCGCCCGCAGACCTTTCCTCATCGTCGACAGAGGTGCGCCGGGGGGAGGCACACTCGGAGGAGCGCCGACTGCGGAGAGCCCCGCCGGGCAGCAGCGGAATCCGTGCGCCGCGAAGCTGTCTGAAGGAGTAACGACGACCGCGCGCCACACTCCACTTTCTCCAAGGGCAGGGGCCAACAGGGGGTGGAGAGGAGGCGCCGAGGAGGAGTTGGGAGGTCCCGCTTCCCCTGCGCCTGCTAACAGGCGGCTCCGTGAGCGGCGGCTCTGCCCCCACTTGGGAAGTCCGGGAAGGCGCAGCGCGGCCGCCTCGCCGCTCCCCTCTGCAGCGGGAGCAGCCGCAGCTCCGCCGCGCGCCGAGCCCGGACTGCTCCCCGGGCCCCCTCGCCTGTGCCGAGCACACACAGGCACGCGGGGCGGGGGGCGGGCGGAGGGAGAGGGAGAGCGAGCCAGAGGAGGGGGGAGCGGAGGGAGGGAGTTGTGCACAGCGAGGCGCTCCCGTCTGCAGTCTCGGGGTTCTCACGCGGGCGGAGAGACTTCCCGGCTGCGGCTGCTGGGTGGCCGAAGAGGGTCACCTAGGCGTGCGGGGCGCACGGGCGCGCCGAGGGGCTCGCCCAGGAGGCGTGGAGGGCCCAGCCCAACTCCGCTGGGACGTAAGAGGCGGCGGGAGCGCGCCCGCCCGCCCGCGTTAGGGAAGCGAGGGCTGCGGGAGCGGCGTGCCCGGAGCCGGAGGTGGAGAGCGGCTGTTGGTTTATCTGCGGAAGCTGAGGCGAGAGCGACCTGAGGAACGAAGCGGCTTGGGAGCGTGGGAGCGCGCCGGCCTCACGCCGTGCGCCAGACCCGGACTTCGAGAGCGCAGCGGGCGCGCCCCGAGCCCCGTGGCTGTGTCCAGTGGAGCTCAGCCTGCCGCCTCCCAGCTCCTCCACGGCGCCGCCAGAGCCTGAGCCAGGCTCCCCGGGACTGGACTCGCTCTACGACTTCGGGTCTTGCGGTTGATTAGGCGGGGGAGGGGGGGAGGGGGGGGGTGTCGGGCTCGAGCTGAAGTCCTGCGGGGCCGGGCAGAAGGCATGAAGTTTTTGCAGAGCCCCAGCCCGCGGCAGTCTTGGGGTGGTCAGCGCCACTCAGACTGCCTTATGCTCTGGGTGCCTATGACTCCTCTGTAGTGGAACAGAAACCAAAAGCTCAAGGAAAACTCATTCTTCAGCAGAGCTTTATTTTCGTGCACCTTGGTGGCTGGCAAGGTTGAGTATGTAAAGAGCGGTGAGATGAGACCGGAGAAACTCCCAGAAACGATGCACAACAAAATTTGTAGATACTCACTTAAAGTGATGGTGGAACCTATGACATGTTTTCCAGATTCCTGACGGTGTGTGTGTAAGGACTCAAACTGCAGTGCGTTTTTATTTTTTATTTTTCCTTAGGAAAGAATTGCCTGGGTAGCTAAGTTGTGGATCCCTGTTGTAATGGTGAAGGGGAAGTGTAAGAACGGGTGGATAAAATAAGGAAAGGCTGGACAAAAGGAAAGTGGATGGGTGGAAAGTCCAATACACATTGGCACACTGACCTTCCGGGAAGAAGAAAACCACTTCCCAAGATTATTACATTTCTAAACTAATATTAAATAATATATCAGAGAAATTTTAAGCTCTTGGTGCCAAGGGGGCAATGTATAAACACACACACAGGCAGGAAGCTTGTGGTCTCATCTTGGCTGTGGTCCTAACTCATTCTGTTTTCCTGGACAGGTCAGGTGAACTGCATGTCTCAGTTTCTCCATCTGTGAAATATTTTATTACATAGTTTCAAAGTTAACCTCCATCTAAACCTCTAGCCAATAAGACCTGTCTTGGATGAGTCTGGTAGATCCGAAAAGGTCATTCTTGGCAAAGTCACTGACAAATCTGGCCACTTCTTATTTCTGTGGAGGCATAGCCTGCCATGCTAAAATCACTTCTTCTCCCTCTTCAGCTTCCCTACACCAAGATACCAAGATATTTTGGTAAGAAGATCAGAAGTTCCTGTGTCAGCCTGTCTGAGCTTAATTCTTAGCATTTCGTATTACTAGCTGACTGACATTGAAAAATAAAGCTTGATGCTTCAGTTTCTTAATCTGTAAGATGGGTCTATTAGCGGTAGCTATCTTCTAGGTTTTTGTGAGAGATAAATGAGTTAAACATATGGGAAGTGCCTGACACATAAAATTGTTAGCTGCTGTTCTTATTTTTGAGGAAAGATTCCCATCAGCTACATGCTAGCTAGACCAGTGCTGTCCAACAGAACATTCTGCAATGAGAAACATATTTGTATCTCTGCTTTCCAAAATGGTAGTCATTAGACACATGTGGCTATTGAGCACTTACAATGTGACTAGTGTGAATTGGGAATTTTTATGTAATTAATTAATTTTAATTGCCACATGGCTAGGGGCTACCATGTTGGACAGTGCAGCTCGGCCCCTTATAATATGTCATTTATTTTGAGGATGGCATCAATTGGGTTCTGTTTATATTTCATACCTGTCTTTACAATTTTTTCCAAGAAGGACAGCAGCTTAAATACTAAGAAACCCTCACGTATACTCACTCTATTAACATCTAAAATTTGTTTATTCATTTGCAGTTTTATTGGTTATCTTTTCCAACTAGAATTCAACTCTTTAAGGCAGAGACTTTGCCTTGTTCACCATTTCAGCCCCAGCTCCAAACACAGAACCCAATGTAGAGTTAGTGCTCAGTCAGTATCGGTTGATTGCCAGAAAGGGTCAGGAGAGAAGAATCTTCAAAGTCTAGTTAGTTAAATAGAATTAAATTGTTACATAATTCTACTTGGGTTATTGAAGTGCCCAATGACAGACACTGCATAAAATTAATGCTTTGAAAGAAAGAGTAAGAGACAAGGGGAAAAGTAGTTCAATACTGAAATTCAGTCTATAGAGAGCAGGAGAATGGTTTGAGAAATGGTATGTAGAGATGAGGTGGGAAAGAGAGGGAAGAGTTAGTGCACAAGAACAAGGACAGGAAAAGTACCAGCAAATCAATCAGCTTTACCAAACAGGTGACTTTTCTGCAATCTGTAATTGCAGATGGAACTTGCCTTGTGTATCAACATCCTGCCTAGTTTTTTCTTTATGGAAGAGAGAATGCAGTGTTGCATAGGCCTCTGAGCTAGAACTGCTAACTTACCTCACTTAGATCTGGGCTCAGGTGTCACTGCTTAGAGATTCCTTCTCTGACCAATTTACCTAAAATAGCACCTACCATATCACCCTCAATTGCATATACCTGCTCTGATTTTCCATATAGTACTTATTTTATAGAAACATATATGCTTATGTTCAAGTATACATAGATGTATGTATGTATATGTATGTGTATATGTATATGTATGTGTATAGGTATATGTATATCTGTTGAATACTCTCCAAAAGAATGTATGCTTCTCAAGGGGAGGAATTTTTTTCTTAACACTTTCGCTGGTCTATACCCAGAACCTAGAAAACTGCCTGGCTCATAATAGTTGGTCAATAAACATTTCTTGAACATTGAATGGATGAATGAGAGCCAATGGATCTTAAAACTGAGCTAAGTCCTTGATTAAAACTTCTTTTATTTCCCCCAAGACAAATTTTCAAATTATGAATAGGGTTTTCTAGTCGTTGACTAAAATCATATGGGGGCAAATTTTTACAAAAATGAATTTAACTATGACTTTTTCAGGATTGGAATACTGCAGGTGTTTAAGGAACAGACATGAAATTCATCTCATTTTGAAAAATAAAAAGCTTCACTTAAATCCGTGTACAAGGGCTTCCTTTTTCTTGGCTGCAGTGAGTGGAGAATTAACTCTGGGATAATAAACACCAGTGACAGGTGCTAATGGGAATTAAACATGCAAATCCCTGCATATCCCTCCAGAAATCTACACCTAGAAAAGTATGCTATTAGCATGTAGGCTGCTTAGTTATACTATTATTTACTCTAAACTAGTATGGAAAAAGTTTCCAGCTTAAGGCTTAAGACATAAAAAACAGTGAAAATGTATTTTAATTATAGAAATATTTTCTTTCATTTTATCTCATATGTTTGATTCCCCATTTTTTGTCTTTTTATATATTTTTTAAAATAAATCGTATCAGAGATATTATTAACTGGCAACATATAAGAAGGAGGATTTTAGTGAATATAAAGAGGATAGTGAAAAAAAAAAAAAAAAAAAAGAGGATAGTGATGAGGAAACTCACTTAGGAGTTGGGGGTTCATGGGCCTCAGGTAAAATTACTGATAGACATCAACTGAGGAGAGCCAGATGGTCCAGATTCAATTGATTCAATGCCTATTCTCTGCCTCAGCCCACAGAAGGTAATTTGGCCTGCCATAAACCCATACACTCTGGGGCTTTATGCTTTATATTAATTGTATTAGACAAGACCCTTTAGGTTGCAAGTGAAGGAAACCCAACTCAAACCACCTTAAGCAAAAAAGATAATTTATTGCTGTACATAACTCAAAAGACATAGATAAAAATATCTACGTTAATAATGGCTAGTGTTTATTGGTCACACACTGTGTGTCAGGCATTGTGCTAGGCTTTTTACATGTCCTATCTCATTTAATCCTCAAAATGAAGATTAAATTAAAGTACTATTATTATCTCCATTTTATACATGAGGAAACAGAGGGCTTAAGTAACTTTGCCCAATCTGATTTCAGGGATCATGTTCTAGATCCAAGAACTTAAATACCACCACTCACAGGACTTAGTCCCTCCCCAGTTCCCCCTAGTCTCTTAGTTCTGCTCTCCTCTGTTTTGGCTTCATTCACAAACCCATGGTGTCCACACTGGGATGTCTGGCAGCTCCAGGTTTATAGTGTCTTTAGCATTATCAGTCTCAGCAAAAAGAGCACTCTCATTCCCATCTAGCGGACAAAATACCAGAATCATGACCCTGGCCTATCTTGGGACACATACCCAAACCTGAGCCAATCACCGTGGCCAAGTGATTAGAATATACTGAGTGGCAAGGCCTGGATCATGTGCCAATTTTTGGGACCTGGAAACTTGGATTGACAGCAGGGAGAAGGGGTTCCCCAAGAGGAAAATCAATATACTGAGAAGGAATAATTAATATGAAAGAACAGATGCCAAGAAAATGGATGTAGGGCAGACAAAATAACTATGACTATTCTGTGGTGTGGAAGGGGAGAATGAGTTCTTCAAGCTTGAGTTTTGTGCCATAACACATCACTGCACCAAATGAAGAGCCGAAGGACAGGTCCTAGTAGATTGCTTTTTCCATTAATTGGGAAAATTGAGTACTATTCAATTCAGTTCCATTCGGTTCAAAGCAATTCAATTAAGTTCAAGTCAACTCAATTCAATTCAATTCAGAAATCTTTCACTCAGCCCCTGTTACATTGAGGCTCCATTCCAGGACCCCTGGCAAAGAATACTCATCAGTAAGTGTCCTTGTGCACCAAGGGTTTACAGTCTAACAGATAATATAGATGAATAAACAAAAGGATTTCACATAAATACAAAATAAGGTGGAAATATAGAGATATGAGAAAATCTTAACAAGGGGAATCTGAGAAGAAAATTACCCAGAAGGAAGACTTAAGCACTTGTGTATCAGTAATGATAAGCTTAACACAAAAGGTGTATTCATCTCAAACAATAAGAAATCTGGGAGTGGGCACTTCAGGGCCACTTTGGACTAAAAGCAGCTCAGTTATGCTCTTTTCATGGCTTGGCTCCGTGTTCCACAATGTGTGACTTACATTCTCACAGTTTCTTGACGGCTTTTCTGCCTCCAGGCATCATGGTCCACTTCCCAGGCAGGAAGAAGAAGGAACAACAGTCCCTAGGGGATACAGCCAGCATAGCTGCCTTCCAAATCACATTTCTGGAACTTCTCAGCCCAAGAAGTTTGCATTTTCTCAATGGCCTGTCAAATGACCCTCCTAGACCAGACATGTGTAGTGAATAAGGAAAAGGGTGCTGTGAACGCTGGCTGGATCATCTATGTTGGAGACAATTCTATTGGAGAGAAAGGACAAGAGGAAGGCACAAAGAGCAAGACATGAAGACAGAAGATGACAGTTTACTTAGAGAATTGTAATTAGGTGGAAAGTCATTCTTCTGTTTTTAGTTGAGTAAAAGGGAGGAAGTGTTTTCTATCATACTGGGAAATAAAAGGATGAAACGGACTGTATTCTTCAGTCCACTAGAGAGTATTTTTGAAAATTTAGGAGGTGTGTAGCCCTGAGATAGCATCTTCTCCTCAAGGACTTTATAATTGAGGTGTAGAGATAATATTTACAAAAAAGAAGAAATAAAACAAAAAAAAGGAAAGATAACACAAAAGATTCAGAAGAGAGAAAGGAGAGAGAGAAAGGAGGAAGTAAGGATGCAAGGAACAAAGGAAGGAAGAAAGGCAAAAGGAAAAGTAGGAAGATAATAAAAACAAGAAATAAAGGAAGAGAAAGAAATTCCAGGGTGATTTCTGTATTTGTGTAGCAGGCTGTAATTGCTATAAGAGGGAGAAAACAATGAAAGACCCCAATAAAAATTAGAAGAAAACTAATAGAATATGTAATTTAGAATATTACTGGGGATAGATATTATAACTTCTTGCTGACTAGAGCCCTTCAAATACTTCATTTTATTTTAAATTTATCTGCCAAACTGGACCACAGCTGTTTTTTTTCACGTTACAGATTGAGGAAATAAGATACTTTATGGAATGGTGGGAAGATTCTGAATCAGGAAATATAGATTTAAGTCTCCATTTATCTAAGTTATTTGCTCAGATATTCCTGCCACTTCTTTGCACTTTAATTTCTTTGTTATAAAAAACAGAAACAATACGAACACATAAAGTGCCCTGAAGATGAAATGCGTGTGAAGGTGCTTTGTAATGTGTCTGTACTTAGGACATTATTATGATAAGATATGTTCTGTAGTGTCCATAGTACTTAATTTGCATAATCATCTAAGGAATAACATTAGTGATGTGGCTCTCCATACGTGAATTATACCTTCTAAGTGTAACCTTGGAGCTATTCTCAGTATCTTCCTCACTTTTTCCCACATCACCTATTCCATTACTAAAATCCAGTTTTACTCCTGATAGGTCTTGGAGACCTATCCCATTATCTACAACACCACAGCCACACAATATAATGGCATGTTTTCAGTGGTCTCTCGTAGTTACTTCCTCAGTAGCTAGGCTGCCCTCACACCCCAATCCATCGTCTCCACACACCCCAGAATGACCTTATAAAATGCCAATCCTGTCATTTGACTGTCCCAAAAACCTGTCCATTGATTCCTCATCGTCTTAGGCCCCCTTTCTCAAAGTCCATTACAGGGAACTCCTGTCCTTAAAAAAGGAGGTCTGGAGTAAGCATATTGTGCTAGATTGCATTATTCCAGATTTTCATTCCTTCTCTGTTAATAGATTTCCCTTTTGCCTTTGAAGTCCCACCCACCACAGTGGGATGGACTTCTCTGCCTCACTGATGGCAGCTTAGCCATGGGACTGGCTTTTGCCAATGAATGTGGGCAGAGGCTACAGAGTGCCGGTTCCTTCCGTTGCAAACTTCTACTCATTTTGATGTGCTCCTGCCACTCGTCATGAGAAGAACACTTCCCAGGTAGCCAGCACTCAGAGGGAATGAAAGACCCACGAAGAGATGTGTAGCCTGGAGCCTGGTGTCTGCATCCAGCCCAGCTTAACTGAGTTGTAGCAGACCCAATGACCCACGAGCAAGAAATTACAAACAAAAACAAAGACAAGCTTGTTGAGTTCAGCTACCAAGTTCTGGGATGATTTTTTTATGCAGCGTTATCATAGCAAGAAGTACCTGATATGCACAGTGTGAGAAATCATGTCCTCAGATTAAGTTAAAGATAAATCAGATGGGAATCTCCCCTGTGGTGCTAATAAGCTAGTAGAAAATAAGACGGAATAGAGAACTAAATAGGGTGACTCTGAGAAGTGCAGCAGGAAGGTATGGAAACATAGCTATGGTAGGTGAGAGGAAAGAGGACTTCAAATTGAAATGACTTAAATGAGAGCACATTAGGCCTAGGCCTTGAAAAATAAATAGAATTTGTGAAGTTGGAAAGGTTAGCGTTTTAGGCAGAAGAAACCACTGGGGCAAAAGTAGGAAAGAAGAGTAGAGCATGGATGTCAAATACTGAGTGGCTTTGTTTGGAGCCCAGAAAGCGTTATGCTTAATGTAATTACTAATTATCATTTTAAAAAAATTCTTACAGTTAACATTTT
This sequence comes from Balaenoptera ricei, assembly GCF_028023285.1. Taxonomy (NCBI): domain Eukaryota; kingdom Metazoa; phylum Chordata; class Mammalia; order Artiodactyla; family Balaenopteridae; genus Balaenoptera; species Balaenoptera ricei. The sequence continues at coordinate 15,736,898 of NC_082643.1, forward strand.
TGAACTCTCAGTAGTCTGACATCTTACATATATATTCATTTGATACACACTACAATACTCTATATGAAGTAGGTATTATTAATATCCTCACTTCAAGCATGAATAAGGAAGTCAAGGCTTAGAGGAGTTGAGTAACTAGCATACCTAAATTAGTGTCACATTGGGATCTGAACTTAAGTTTGTCTGGATGCAGACAAATACAGCAAGGTAAATTTGGACAGGAGGGTAGGGCTAATTTTTGAAAGGCTCTTTGTAGTTTGCTAAGTGGTCTATCCTACATCATGCATATGCTAGAAAGGTACCAAAGGGCTTTGGGCAATGAGATACTGTCATGACCAAGTCTTGTATTAATGTGCAAAATGAATTAAAGTGGGAAGAAAAGTCATGGAGTCTTTTCTAATAATTAAGATGAAAAGCAGTGAAAGCCTGAACATAACAAGTAGCAAACAGAAGAATGGGACGTTCAGTTGGGATGGTGGGTTACTAATTCCAGAACACAGGGTGACAAATTTGTATCATTAAATATTCATGATGTAATTAAGAATAAACTATGTAATCCCCCAAAGCTACTTGCAACAGTAAACTATCCTCAACTTAATTAAAGGCATTCAAGAATTAGAAATAAGATTTAAAGGGTGAGAGGGTCACATTAATTTCTTAGGACTACTTGGGACTTGAAGTGGTTTGTTCAAGCAATATTGTAATGATTCGCTAAGATTTTGATTATATAACAAGATTTTTTTCATAGTCCCTAATACGGTGACTGGCACAGAAAATGTAATTGATAGACATTTAAAGAATAAATGGATAACAATTATAAGAAACTTTAAAAATATATAAATTAAATCAGTTATTATATACAAGAGATTTTTACTTTCGATTTTTTCCCGAATGTATTTGTGAGTTCACTGTTATAAATGTGTTGTGCTTTATTTTACAGAAACACAACATAAATTATAATCTAGAATTCAGCCCACAAAATCATGATCATCATGCATAATTATACGGAAAACAATGATATTACAGCATATGCAATTCTACCAAAAAATTTTAAAAATAATTTATAATTAAGTCAGACAAAAAGCAAGACATTTGATCTTTATGCTTATGGTATAAATAAAGAAGAATGAGGAAAAAAAGGTAAATATTATTGAGATTCCTAAGTTTACTTCATGATATTTCCAACAATGCTCAACAATGAAGCCATTTTTTTCTACTTCATGTTTATTTTCAGTTGGAAATAGGGACATTTTATTTTCTTTAACAGAGATGTTGCACTAGTGTTAACTAGCCTCATGTTGCTCATATCTGTTTTTTGGTTTATTTTTTGGTTAACGGTTTTCATTACAAGGAACAAAGAAGGTAAAGAAGCAATACTTTTTTTTTCTGATAAAATTGAGGAAAACAAATGAAAAATTCAGGGAAAGAAAAAAGGAGTAAAATAATTAAAGTGAGAATTTTCCGGAGGTATTTTAAACAGAACTGTGTGAAACAGAAGTTACAAAGCCTGAGACGAATAGGGAGGAAGCAAGAATGGTTCAGATGATTACCCACATGGTACACCAGATGGCCCCACTGGCCAAGAACAGCCTGGTGTTGTAGAGTATAGTTCAGGGGGCAACCTAGCATTAAGATTTATGAGAATATTATAAATAACCACTCTTAAGAAGAAAGGCCTTGCAGCTTATTTGCTTGCTTGTTTACATGTGTTAGTTCTCTAGACTTTGAGCTTCTCAAGAAGAATTTTCCCCTACTGTAATAATATTTGAATCATCAACATCACCTACCCAATGCCTAAGTGTTAGAAGACCCTGAGAGTGACCACATAATGAAAAAATGTCTAAAAATAAGTAAATGATAGAATAATTTATGTACATTTTAATTTAATCAGTGCTAGTTTGTTGTTGCTGCTTGCTATTTTATTTCTTTTTAGGACCAGAAAGATCTTTTGATGATTATTATTCTCAAAGATAAATTTCACCTTACATTTTTGACACTAGTAGATCAAAGAGGACCTCATACTTCACAGACTTTTTGTTTGTTTGTTTGTGAATATATTGCTTTTTAAAAATACAAGGAGGCCATTTACAGGCAATGGTTTACTTTTCATTTTATTGACCAGTCCAACCAAAGGCTACCAATTGTGCTGGTTTATAGATTGAAGAATCTACTGAGCAAATTTGTGATTGCAGGAGATAGAGCCAAATAACTTGAAAAAAAATCTATTTGAATATCTGAGAAGGCTAAAATCTCTCAAGAAATTGAAAATAAGTTATTTGAGGAGGGGTGTTAGCATCTGGATCCTGGTGTGGGAACCGTACCTCTGCCTCCATGCTTGTCATGGCCAACTTTCATTCTCCCAGGAATCAAGACTTTTGTCTGGTCACAGCCTATAAGCTGGCAATTGACAGCTTCAAGTCTCTGCATTTTCTCATGACCCTTACTCTACCTGAAATTTCCTTCCTTACAAATAGACCAACGGTTCTTCAAAGTCTAGTTCAAATGCTAACCCAGGTGTCAAGCTTTCCCTGGGTGCTACAGCTGGAAGTGCTCAGCCCTTCTCTGATGTCCACATGTATTTGTATCACTTTCTATTCATACCTCTACAAATGTATAGTTTCCTTTTACTAATTTATATGGCCCGTATGATTCAAGTTTGGGTCTCAGACACCTTTGGACTCTTTAACAATAGCTAACTTGTTGGTTGACATATAGTAAATCGATAGTAGTTTTATTTAGGTATTAATGGGCTCTTCTCTTTTGCCTTTTCAGGAACAGAATAGTCCTCCCTGTCATCTCAAGGCACTCATTGATTTGAGGAAGAGGGGAAAGGTGCAGGAAATGGGCATACTTATGGATAGAGCAGAAATGCATATGGGAAACAATTCATATTTAGTTTCTGGACACCAAGGTAACATTTCTATGTCTGTAGCCAAACAATGGATTTTTAAATTAGCTTCTATAGTGTAGAGAAGATGCTACTTCTAAGTAAGATCGAGGCTATTGAACTTGCTGATTTAGAGGATATAATACGGGGAAGTAAAAAAAACTGGAAATCCAAATCTCACCATGTCTATCTCCAGGTATTGTGGCAAAAAGCAGAAAGAATAAGGAAGAGCCAGGATGTCAGGTCTTTTTTCCGGTGTCTTTTTTTTCATGGTGTCTACATATGAGGGAGAGGAGGATAGAAACCCTATGGATGAAGAGGAGACAACAAGATCACCTTACGTCAGCATGATGTACCTCAGTGGAAACAAATTTTAAATGGAAACGACTTTGTATTTCAAAGACAGTTTTGTGTCAGAGAGGCACCCAGAGTGGCCTTAATGAAAAAAAGACACACAGGGTAGCACTGATTTGAAAGCCGTGGTAACTTCCACAATACCCACTCTGGGATGCCATGGGCATGAGTGGGAATCAGAGTGTTCTGCAGGGCTGGCAGGACTCAACCTGAGGATGAGCCCCAGAGCACCAGTGGACCTTGAAAGTCATCAAGTGCTTCAGAGCACAGGCTCTGCAGTGAAAGTGCCTGGGTTCCAATCCCTGCTCTGCCCGTGACTAACCTTGTGACATTAGAAAAATTCCTGTTTTTCATCAGCACTCTGGTCTGTAAATTGGGATACTAACAGTACCTACTTTATAGTACTGTTGTAAGAGTTGAACACAGTAATTCACATAAAAACTACTAACCACGCATGGGATTGAATAAACATTAATAAATGTTAGCTATATTTAAAATATTATTATTGAAATTTCAGTAAATATGTATCAATCTGTCAAACAGTTTCAGAAATCTTTTAGTCATTTCACCAATATAAAAACTTGTTATATCAAATATATTTGTAACATTTTGAATATTTTAATTCCATAAGTACTTTAATGTGTTATCTCCATTCATATGAATATTTTTATTTTCAAAAATGAACATTATAATTTATGAATATTTAGTTTAAAAAACTCAACGTATTCCATATTCCAAAAATTTGGCAAAAGCATGCTAGAATAAAATGATTCAATTATGTGATTACAACATAAAAATGTGAGCAGCGTATGTGTTTATGTTGGTACCTTATGTTCACAAAGTCAAGATAACGCTTGCAGCAAAGGAGGCCTCAAAGGTCAGTTCCATGGAGAATAGAACAATATCTACCAAGCCTCACAATGTTTTTTAAAGGGAAAAAAAATGCACTCCAGGGAATGTAACACAGTTGTCATAGGAATTTAAGCTATGGGAAACATGTGTATAATAAAAATGGCTTTTAACACTGCTTGTGATATAAAGTTGATGTTACTCACCATGCTTTTCTAATAGTAGTAGTTGATTTGAGCTGAGTCTGCCACACTTTTTAACTTAATTTTACAAACGTTTGCATTTATGAAAATCTCACAGAATGAAGCCTGAATTCACGGAACATTCCCAGAATGAAGCTTACTGACCTATATGAGTATTTAAAGCAGCAATTTTCATCTCATCAGTACAAGGGGCTCACCGACTGAATATATCACTCAGAAAATATAGACGTATCCATTTTTTAACATGTCAGCATTCGATTGAAAGATTATGTCATTGATGTATGTTTCAGCCCACCTCCTCCCCCACATGTTAGAGGCTCATGTGCAGAAACCTGCCCTTTTGGAGATAAAAATGCCTATTTGTAAGTGAACAGATGGTGTTGCTCAAGTTCAGAGACACGTCATAGGCAGAATCTCAGGGGGAGGGGGACTGCGGGAGGAGGAGGGCTGGTGTAGTTTGAAAAGGCTTCCTGGGTGATTCTGAGAGCCTCCCACCTCGCCCCTACTGTGCAGCACTGATTTAAAGCTTAAAGATACATAAATGTCATGTAGACACTAATTTGAGCTGCAGAGTAAAAAATGAACTCTTTTCCTGGTAGAAACTTGTCTGATTGCATTTCTTTGCATTTATGCCATAATTTTCAAAGCCTGAACCTCCCAACAATGTCTTAAAATTGACTCATTTTAAAACTTCTGATTAGTTCAAATACTACATTATTTCCATTTATATGGTGGCATTAAACGGCAGGTCCCACATGGTCATTCAAAGATAATTTTTATTTTAGATAGGTTTCCATATATATAGGTCACAATAAAATGGATCAAACATATATGGCATTATAACGTAAGTAATCACATCCGCAAGTCTTATTAGCGGAGCCACTGAAATAAGTTTGAGAATCAGAATAATTAAAATAATTACCTTTCGGTAATTACCAAAATTACCTTTGAAAAATCCTTTAAATCATATCATGGTATATATCAAGCATGGTATATGTTTTGCGTGTACAAATTTTCCCAGTAATTCTTATGCATTCTAAAAATCTAAGATCTTGCTAAACTAAAGGATAAGACGAAAATGTCTATATGCAGATGTTCGAGCATTTAAACCATTATGACTTTCAAGTGATTATTGAATCCAAAGAAGTGAAAGATGCCAGGAAGAAGTGCCAGAAAGTTACCCTGGTTTCCATCAGGGGGTAAGTAACCTTTGCTACACCTGTGCCTGTGTTCCCTTGGAAGCATCAGATTTTCCCATTCTTGGGAAGGCAGGAGGATGGGAGGACAGCTCCTTTTCTTTTGTTTAGATGGTGTTGTAATCAGATGAATGTGGAATATCTAAAGAGAAGAAATGGTCAGAATCGGATGAGTAGGCTACAGGAAAGATTGGGTTTCAAGTCCTGGTTTGACAAGGCAGTGGATGCAAGAGCCCTTCTAGCCCAGTTCTGAGCTCACCTGTTTCCTGGAGGGGACTGTATATGTAAAGAGAGAAAAGGACTGAAGCCACTGAGAACCATGCCAGAATCCATGACCGTGCTGGGGCATAGAAACTCTAGCTTATCACTGAGGGTTCGTCTGTCCTCCAGGCCAAATGACACTTGGCCTGCAATGGTCTCTGCATTTTGTGTTTGCCTTGTGAGGTAACTTGCCCTGATTTTCAAGGTTAGTGATCCACGTGTATGCTGGTGGTGGTGGTGGGGTGAGTGTGTGTGCTTATATGTATAGAGGGTATGTCAACTAGCTGTTTCTCCTGAGATTCAGACCAAATGCCCCTCTATCACCCATTTTCCAGCATTAAGAGGTAATGCTTCAGTAGATCTCTCCCTCTCACACACACGTATATATACTCACAATTTTACCCCTCTTGCAACCTAGGACTCCCAATTCCCTTCTAACATTTTTAATTGCTTATACTGTGTCCTTCCACCACCCATTTTACTACTACTTTAGTCTTTCTCTTTCCACATTTCCCCCTTTTCTCTCCATCTGTCTTCTACAGAGCTTCTAAAGAGCCAAAGCATGACTTAGTTTTCTATCATGATTAGAATATGACCCTAGGGAATGTAATTTTATAGGTAAAGAAACCGAGCTTCAGAATGTCAAATTGACTTATCCAAATCAAGATATTTTAATGATAGAATCAGTACCAATAACCACGTCTTCTGTTTTCTGGTCATATTGGAAAGATCCTAGAATAGAGATTTCTGATACCAGTTTCACTTTTGATATTAGATTTTGATATGATTTTGGGTGAGTTACTTAACCCAACCAAATAAACTTTGGTTTACTTATCTTTAAATAGGGAATGATAAAACCTGAATAAATAGAGTTGTTATCAAGCATCACTGTGTGAATGGATATCAAACGACCTAATACGATGCATGGAATATACTAAGTGCATGATAAATATGCTTTTCCTACCAAGTTCAATGCTTTGTCTTTTAGGTCACATCACCTCCTTGCTATCTCCCTTTTTGGTTCACTCTTTTCTGCAAAATTACTCTTTTTTTTTCTTATGAGTTTACTGTCTTTTCTCTCATTCAATGTCCATGCTCAGACTTCAGAGGCTGGAGGAATCTTTTCCAAACCTCTTAACGACGTCTTGAATGATAGAGCCGTTTCCTGTCTGCAGGCTTGTCTGAAGTTGAGCAGACGGAAAATCATACAGTGACAGGCCTTGCAGAGCGTCCTGCACATCCGCATGCTGAGGTAGCCCAGAGCTGCAGCAGCTCCCCCTCCTGCAAGTGTTTGGCGTTGCTGAACTCTCTGGAGGACTTGACTTTTGCCTATAGCACCATCACAGGGGCACTGCCTTTCTCTGCACAAAGCTTAGCAGGTAGTCAATAAATATTTATGAAATTCATAAAGGAATAAATGATTGAATAAATATATTAGTCCTTGCTTCTCTCACTAAGCAGAGTGGGGAGGAAGTGTTTTTATGCAGGATTTTACATCTGGTGATTTACTTGTGGGCCCATCTGTGTAGGACTTCGATGAAACAGCAGCTTCTCTTAACATCTTAGAAGCAGCTGTTTCTCCAGCCCCTCCTGATACTGTTAACCTCACAGAAGGGCCAAGATACCAAGGTTTGATGGGTCTCTATAAGGACACTGTCAAATTCAAGGGCAGAGTCAGGGTGATGTTTTGGGGTCATTACTGAGCACCTACCCCTGAATCTTCCACTCCTCACTCCCAGCTCTCACATATGGCTAGAGTCCGTTTCATTATGGAGTTTTTTCTCATGCTGCCATCTATACCTTCGCTTGCATTTTGACCTGAGCCTGGACAGCAGCCTATTGCCCTTAAAACAGTTGAGACAATACGACATTTTCAAAAGTACCTTTGCTACATTATAAGGAAGTACAAAATATAATACAAACAGTAGATAAATAGTCATGTTTCAAAACTGTAGTTTCCTATCCCTTCTTGATGGTGCTGCTTTGTTTTTTTAAGCATCTCCTCTAACTTCATGTTCCCTTGGGTCATAGATGGATTCACTGGATGACATCTTTTCTCCTGACATGCATGGGGACACCTGGACATCTTTCCCTTCAAGGTCAAAGGTAGAAGGCTTCATCCCAATTCCTTTATACCCTCTAAATCAGTACAAACCTTCAGTCCCAAATTATGTGCTCCACAGTCTGTGGCTAGGCTGTGGAGTTTGAAGAAATGTGTGATCTTATTCTCCTTCTTCAGATTATCTCTTTAGCCCAGCCCTGCATAATTTCCTGATTTACTTCCTAAGACACTTTTTACCTCACATGAGCAGAAGAGAACTCATTAATGTCCACTTGTTACAGAGTTCCCCGTCAAATTACTGTTCATATGCCAAATCAGCTTAGCTGTCTCTGAAATAATCACTGACCCCTCTGAGAGAGAGAGAGAGAGAGAGAGAGAGAGAGAGACTTCCCTGGGAATATTATTTGTTTGCATATCTGTGCCTACTTCTTTAATGTGAAGACACTGTGGATAGCTTCCATGGTTTTGAGCTTTGTATCCCCAGATGCCAGCACAGCAGAGTGGGGTCCCCCCAAATACTATAGCACTTGCTTTGTGTAATAGCGTAGAAGTATGCTAATCTTGATACTCATCCATCCGAGACCTGCACACATAGTAACAGAAGGACCATGGGCTCCAACTCACCCTGTTTGTATGGCTCTGCTTTTTCAGGTCAGATCTGGATTTGGTGTTAACTCTGGCCTTTCTACTCTCTTGCATCTCCCCTATAAAAACTACAGTTCTGGTGTGGGACCCCTTCCTTGCCCATGGAGATATTCCATATCAGACATACTAGCCAACGCTAGCTGGATTATTGGTTTTGACTTTTGCCAGCCTTCCCATTTCCATAATCTCCCAAGATAAAACTCGAGAGTTACAGGACTGCTATATTTCTCCATATAACTGAGGAATAAAACAAAAATGAAGATCTGGCAGAAGGAAACACAGAAGGACATGGAGAGAAGATATAGTTTAAAAAGGACAGGGCAGGACAAACTGTAAAATTAGACTGAGTCAATTAAAAAGATGGCAGTCTTGTAGGTCAGAAATGTTTAAGGCTTGGCAGGGACCTTTCATTTCATTACTGCAACTTCCTGCCCTCCAGTATCTCAGAGGTCGTCCATAATTGGCTACCTAAAGAGGGTGCCCACCTCCATCTCCACTCTTCATCACATTTTCTTGTTTACTTCTTTCATCACACTTAACCACCACCAGACCTCTCTGTGTTCTCCAACTAAATGAAAGTGTCATGAAGCCATGGATCTTTCTATCATATTCCCCACACACTCCATAGTACCTCTCACAGTGCCTGACACATAGTAGGCACCCAGTAACTACTTGAATTACTAAATGGAAAAGAACCCTTTTCCATTTCCAGAACTTTTTAAGAATTTGGAATTTTAAATTCTCCATTCACTCTTAGTCTTTCCTGAATTATTAAATACTTATAATTATTAAATATTGGGACATTGACAATAATTTGATATTTCCATTCATTACAAACCATTATTAAAATTAAATACTAGCTTCATTTTGTGAACACTATTAAAGAAAGATGTCATTCGGAGAAGAACATTTTAGGATAGAGTTTTGATAACAGATATCATACAAGGTAAGAGAAGAAAAAAAATCCTGGTGCACTTGTTATGCTAATGACCATGTTAGAGTGTGAGAACTACCCTAAGGGAAATTATGTACTCAGACAATAACAACCTCACTGGACCACACCGAACAGAATACACACCAGTGGCTTAAACGCGCATATGAATGGGGTTTACGGTCCACACATTAATCATCCATGCTTGAATGTCGGCTTAAGTGGATGATGCCCAAGACTTAAAATGCCCTATTCAAATATATTTTTGTTCAAATGATTAAAACAAAAAAGTTCTAATATTGTCATTATTATAGAGATGCAGCACATTCTAATTCATTATTTAATAAAATTAGTATTTTGCTGCCTCATTTTCTGTCAGAAAGACATTTTAAAAGTGAAGAGAGTATTAATTATTTATTTTAAAAGATATTAAAATCAAGACAGATGATAAATCACCTAGATGTCTTACATTAGCAGTGTCCATGTAAAATCAAATCCTAGAGCAGAGAAGAATGCATGTATACACACATACATATATGTATATGTATAAACTCTCATATAAACTCTTGTGATAGCTGGTAAATCAATATAAGTGGTAGAGATGACATAAGGCTGAAAAACTGGCAAATGTTACAGTATTTTCCAGAAAAGGAGATAGGTAAATCCTACATATTTCATTTTGGTAAGCTTACATCAATCCATGGAAAAATTCTAGGTCCAATGAGTTGTGAGCTTATATACAAGTTAAAGTTTACTAGTAGTCAGCATGAATCTTTAAGAAAACTTTACATTTAAGTAACACCATTTTCTTTTAGGACAGTTGTCTAGATTATCTCAAGGGAATGCCATACATATAGGGTTAGTGTTTTTTCTGATGTATGTTTGAACAAAATGATAAAATGTGACCTACGTAGTAACTAAAGGGAGTAACTATAATCAGTGTTATTAGTAAAACAAAGTCAATCCACCAAATGTTGTTGAATCTCCAGTGACTGCAGAAATGGATCCTTCTGATATGAGTGGTGAGTGTGTTTGGGGCTGAGAGCGGTGGAGTTTCCTCTTAAAAGTACAGGCTGAGTCTCCAGAATGTTAGTTCCGGTTAAAATCATTTGAGGCAGGGAATCCTCAAGATGCTGTGATACACATTATTGTTGTGCTCAGACCCACTACTGTCCAGGGCAATTAAGAGGAACTGGAAATTCAGCACATTTGGGTGGAAAGTTTGGGTACCAGTGAGTGGAATAAAATTACTTTCTCCACACTCTTTCCTCTTCTCAAATCTGAGAGTATCTTTGACATTGAAACGAATTGAGGTAATGTGGACATGGAGGGCTACCAATAGCTATTAATACCTCTCAAGGTTGTCTTAAAATGCATTATTTTGCTAGTGGAACACTGGACTTGATCAGAGGTCTTCAAACTTCCTTAAGTACTAGAAAACAACAACATATACACACACGAAAGATCAGCTTGAGTAGGCATACTTGTATCCAACCTGGCTTCCTTTCCCACTTCCCCCTTCACAATTGCCCTTCTCTTACTTCACAAAAGAAAATCACACTTCTCTTCCATCCCGTGTTGCAGCCACTGTTGAATTGTCTTAGTGTAGAAGCCCCACTCTCTGTATTAAATAAAATGACCATTACAAATTTTGGTATTTGTACTGATGAAGTAAATGAATCTAATAACAGCACCAAATCCATTTGCAAATCACATGGTTTCTAATCCTTTGCTTTCAACGAAATTGAAAAGGTACCTAATTGATTGCTATTTGATGATAGATCAAACAGAATAGAATTGATAGTGAACTCTATCCTATTCTAGCAATAAATAATATTCATCCCTGGATACACAAATTAATTGGGGAATAAAACTGCATTCATCTCATTAAGAGATGCATTTCTAATAAAATTTTGTGGATAACTGAAAAAGTACCTAATTGATTGCTATTTGATGATAGATCAAACAGAATAGAATTGATAGTGAACTCTATCCTATTCTAGCAATAAGTAATATTCATCCCTGGATACACAAATTAATTGGGGAATAAAACTGCATTCATCTCATTAAGAGATGCATTTCTAATAAAATTTTGCGGATAACTATTACAAAACATGTAATATGTTCATGTTGTATTACTCAGGGTTGTATTACAAATAATTCTAACTCAATCCAAAAGAAAGTTTTAGGACTTGAGAGCCTTGTAGTCACAAGAAAATTTTTTAAAAATTAAATTTCTATTTATATAAATATTTTATTGTTGAAAATTATGATAGTGAGTCAATAAAAGACAAAGCCTAATAATTTATTACATCTTAATAAAATTGTCTGGGTAAGTAGAATGGATGTATGAGTTCAAGAGAAAATTCATGATGTTAAATTTCTGACTGTTGAAATTTTTTCACGTATTTTTAAAATATGAATGATAGCAAGTATAATGCTGCTATGATATTTAGATTCCATTTGTTACATTTTAAAATGACACTGGACTTTTTAAAAAATGTCAGTAATTATAACATGTTAGAAAGTATAAATTGCAGCTACTTAAGGTTTTATGAAGAAATTAAACACTGACTATAAACTGTGTGAAGGAATTATATAGTCATTCAAAATTCATAGTATCTAGGTATTGAAGCAAAAGTTCAAGGACCTTTGGGCTAGTTCTGATCTATTTATGGGATGCTTCTTATCCACAATGAAAGAAAATTTATTCAACTAATAGAAATTACAACCCAGAAATGAAGACTAATACAAATGAATAAAACCTCAAGTGACCATCTGGTCCAGCTTTTAGGTGACTGTCCAGATGGTATTACTTTTTTAATTTTATGAGCTGAGACTTATTTATTGCACAAACAATTGTCGTACCAAATGGACTTGTTATGTTAAAAGAATCTGTTGTGAATATGAATCTGAACTTAGTTACACTTCGTACTTATTTACTGAAAAACTAACTGCTCAGCCTATAGAAAAATGAATAAATGTAATTACAGTAGTTTCTTCTTATCTGCAGTTTCAATTTCTGAGGTTTCAGTTACCTGCAGTCGGCCCCAGTATGAAAATATTAAACGAAGGATTCCAAAAATAAACAATTCATAAGTTTTAAATTGTGTGCTGCTGTGAGTAGTGTGATGAAATCTCACACTGACCCTCCCAGGACGTGACCCCTCTTTGTCCTGTGTATCCTGCTGGTTACTCACTTGGCAGCCATCTTGGTCATCAGATGGACAGTCTTGGTATCATAGTGCTTGTGTTCAAGTAGCCCTTATTTTACTTAATAATGGTTCCAAAGTACAAGAGTAGTGATGCTGGCCATTCGTATATGTCAAACAGAAGCTATAAATGTTTCCTTTAAATGAAAAGGTGAAGGTTCTCAACTTAGTAAGGAAAGGGAAAAAAATTGTGTGCTGAGGTTGCTAAAATCTATGGTAAGAAGGAATCTTCTATCCGTGGAATTGCAAAGAAGGAAAAAGAGATTTGTACCAGGTTTGCTGTCGCACTTCAAACTGCACAAGCTATGGCCACAGTGTGTGATAAGTGCTTAGTTAAGATAAAAAAGCCATTACATTTGTACCACAAGATATTTTGTGAGAGAGACCACATTCACATAACTTTTATCATAGTATATTGTTATAATTATTCTATTTCATTATTAGGTATTGTTGTTAATCTCTTACTGTGCCTAATTTATAAATTAAACTTCACCATAGGTATGTGTGTCTAGGGAAAAATGTAGTATACATAGGGTTCAGCACTATCTGTTGTTTCAGGCATCCATTGGGGGTCTTGGAACTAATCCCCTAAGGATAAGAGGGGACTACTGAATCTAAATGTGATCCAGTTCAAAAAAATTATGTACCTATGAAAACATATATATGTTTATATATAGTATGTAGAGATTACATACTATTATTAAATATAGTATAGGTATATTATTAAACATTATTAGTTATTATTAAATGATATAATACATACATACAATAGATGTTAAATTTCTTGTTAGGATAATATATTACATATAGTACCTACTCAGTAAAAATTGTTGATTGTAAAATAATTGTTAGTTTTTGATATGACATATATTTTTCCTACGCAGGTTCAATTTTTCTGTTTCTGTCCATATCAGTTCCTTTTAAAGAATTCATGCAAGTTCTATTTTATCTATTATTAGAAGATCCAATAAGACAAGATACAAAACAATACACTTCAAAATTAGAAATTTCTTAACATTTTTCATTATATTTATTATGACAATGTTAATATTTATAGCAGTGATTATCATTTAATAATAGGTACTATAGTTTATAATTGATTCTGATTCAGTTAGATTCCACAGTTAACAACTTACTCAATTATCCTATAGTATTTAGACTTCAGTACATCAGATATAATGGCTTCAAAAAATTATTTGGGGGCTTCCCTGGTGGCGCAGTGGTTGAGAATCTGCCTGCCAATGCAGGGGACACGAGTTCGAGCCCTGGTCTGGGAGGATCCCACATGCCGCGGAGCAATTAGGCCCGTGAGCCACAACTACTGAGCCTGCACGTCTGGAGCCTGTGCTCCGCAACTAGAGAGGCTGCGATAGTGAGAGGCCCGCGCACTGCGATGAAGAGTGGCCCCCACTTGCCGCAACTAGAGAAAGCCCTCGCACAGAAACGAAGACCCAACACAACAATAAATAAATAAATAAATAAATTTAAAACAAAACAAAACAAAACAAAAAAAAAACAACAAAAAAACACTTATTACGTCCCTTTAAAAAAAAAAAAATTATTTGCATTTGGGTTGAAAAACTACAAATAGATGAAAATAGCAGCTGCCCTTAATAACTGGACATGATTTTATGTGTTTTAAATACATTTTTAGATTTTTAGTGACAGGCTTATTAGATGTGAGAAAATAACCATATTAGTGTGGTGTGTATTATTATCCTAATTAAAATTGAAAACGTCCTTAGTTTAGAATTGTCTTTCAGAAAACATGTGCATTCCTTGGATGAGCCATATTTTATATAAAGAGGACGACTTACAAGTGCAACATTATCTATGCTTCTATGTGAAAACCAGCCTAATTTATTAGAAAGTATTTGCATTTAAATTAATTGCTTTGAGATCCTGCTTGGAAATTAGAAATATACTGATAATTATTGTTTTTTAATCAGTGTAAGTGTATTATGGCAAGGATCATTTATTTTTCTGATCATAATCTTTTTTACTGTGAAAATCTTGAGGTTCACATGTAGTGAGGGGAATAATCATGTAGGTAGAAGCATGTGCTCTGAATGAGGAGGTCCCAACTTAGGCATGTGACTTATCCTCAATTTTAGTCTTTAATATTGTTTAAAGACGATGCTCAGATCGTGGGAAACTATAAACCCACTACACACTCGGCTGGTCAAATCACAATTGCAGTACTGTGTTGACCCTTTGCCGCATAAATTTAAAAACTGTGTAATTGTGTATATATACAATGTAGTGCTCTCCAAATGTAGGCGTACATTTTAGGAGCACTAGCAAAATAGAATGCCTCCAGAAGAAGGCATTTAGGATTATAAAAAGTCTAGAAAGCATGTCATCTGGAAGCAACTGAGATTATTTAGCCTTGAAAGAGTAGACTCAACAGAACCACCTTTAAATATTTAAACAATTTTTAAAATAATGAAAGGATTAGATTTTTCCTATGATGCTCCAAGAATTCAGAACTAGGATTAATAGTGGGAGTGAAAAGAATATAGACTTTTGTCTTATCATAAGAATTACTTTCAAAGCCCAGTTCTTTGGCAATGGAATAAATTGCCTCATAAGATAGTGGGCTACTCAAGGTGGAGCTATCCCAGCCAATCATCTTTTAGAAACATTATAAAACACAGTAAACTCTAGAATTCCTATACATTTTAAGGTTTTTATAGTTCTTTGAAATTTCTTTAAAAATTCTAAAATTCAGTGTTTCACACATAGATTGTTCAGCAAATCTCTCTTTACTTTTATCTATGGTGACAAGACAGTTTTAATTTTGAATGCACTTTCATTCATTCAATCAACAATTTTTTTTGGAGCAGTTACTACATGCCAGGTGTGGAGTTAAATGCTGGTGTAGAATGGAGAACCAGACTAGACACAGAATCAGCCTTATGGAGGCCAGAGATTAGTAGGGGCAGGCATTACTCAATAGTCATATAAACAAATGGGCAATTACAAACTTTGATAAATGGTATGGAGAAAGTGCACAGTATTTTGTGACCTTATGTCAAAGCTACAAGCTTCTTTCCATTTCACCATTACCATCTAGTGCAGCCCACATCATCTCTTACCTGGAGTACCACACAGCCTACTAACTGCCCTCCCTGTTTCCACTCATGCTGAACTCTAAACCTTTCTCAATTCCACAAGCATAATTTCCTCAAAATGCAAAGCAGATCACGAATCCACCCTGCCCAAAATCCTGCAATGCTTCTGATTACTCTAAAGATAAAGGCCACTATTCTTAACACAGCCTGAAAAGATTTTTATAATATAGTCCATTTCTATCTCCATGGCTATCTCAAATCACTTTCCCCATTTTCTATATTCCAGCTACTCTAAGGATTTTCAGCACTGGACCATTACATATTATCTTCTGCAACAGGGCCTTTGCACATGCCAGTTCTCTCTCCTTGTTAAGCTCTTCAGCCCTTCTCCCTTCATCTAGATAATGCCATCAGTATAAACTCACAAGTTGCCCTCTTTTACACAATCATAAGCCATTCAGTCATTTACTCAACAAATATTTATTGAGCTCCTAGTATGAACCAAGCATTATTCTAATTGTTTGTATTACAGGACCAAACAAAACAGGTCAAAGAGAACTTGTCCTCAAGGGAGAATAAACAAAGATTCCTGCTAGTTTATACTATACTTAGAAAGTTAAGCCATTATCTGGATGCTTAGATTAGACTGATAATTTCACTGGGTATACAACTGTATTCCCACAGATTTTTCAATGTTAAGGTTTCTAATAATTCTTAGAAATGTAAGATTAGATAGAAGACTATATAAAAATGGTCCTTTGACAAAAACACACACTACTCTACATTTACAATTTACAGAGAACTTGGCTCATTTCAGGCCTTATGATTTCACAACTTAGTTGATAGTACACTAAAATATACGTGTATATTTGTGCATGTATATTTTATGCATATATAAATATGTATAGTGCACATGTATGTTATGTATGACAATATAAGTAGGTTATATACTGTCCTCCACAGAAAGATGTAAAGTAATATTTTACCTTGAAAGCATTAATGGATTTATTCAAAATTAGTCTTACTATTTGGGAAATTAAACTTTTATAGATAATGGTTGTAAATTTTACTTCTTTTGAAACAAGTGGTCATTAATTAATTAACTACTTATTTCAGGAAGCCAGTATTCACCACATTTTGTTCAGTATTGAGCACGAAGGGAGGTTTTACAAATTAGGAAACCTCTTCACTGTTTTGAGGAATTTATGGTTCACATAGAAAGACAACATAAATGAAACAATATGAGGCTATATCTCCACAAAGTACAACAAAGTATAGTAAAAAGTGAACATAAAAGAAGAAAACAAGGAAACTTTTCCTCACCCCAATTATTTTCAATATACTCCTTATTCAGCAAGATAAAAGCAGCACAGCCGCAAATTTAAGTTACACCAGATAAAATTCACTAGCTAGGCTGTGATTTCTGGTGAGAAATAACTGCTAAGTAGAGTCTTGTATTACTCAAAAAAAAAAAAAAAAAAAAATGTAGAAGCAGCAAGCTGGAATCTCCAGGAAGCTTCTGGAGGCACTAGATTGTGATTCTATTCTCTTATGATCAGGATATATCAGTTTGAAGGCTTTACAAGTTATGGATCTTAGGAGAAAAATAACAGTTCAGTGAAAGTTTCTCCTTTGTAGCTCACTGAAATGAGGAAAAAAGTCAAAGGCAGCCTAACACATTCATAGCAGCTTGGAAAGTAGTGATGTCAATTGAGGCCACTGCAGATAGGATCTCACGGTGATAATTGTAGCTCTGCTTTTTTCCGTCATCTTGATTGTGGTGAGAGCTGAGAACTTAGAGCAATGGATTGAGAAAATACCATGAAATGAAAGGACCATTGGTCTGGATAAAACTACAGTCAATAAAAATGGAAAATAAACTTCCATGTGTTTGGCATTTAGCAGCCTCGGAGACTTCAAATAATATTTCACCAAATTGCTTCTGAGCCCTTCATAGTTGTAATGCTTTTTCTTTGGGTCACTTGATAGTTTAAAATCTTTTAGCAGTTGTGAAATAGTGTAAAAGGGATATTGAATATATCTATTTTTTCTTAAATGCCACATAATCCAATAAAATTTAGGCCAAGGGGACATACAAATTTAAAAGTTATTATTTATTTCTATTGCTGATGATATGGATAATGTTTGTACTTTAAAAAGTTCTTTCTTTGATTCAGCATTGGCCAATCAAACTTGTTTTCATTGGCCTGCATATTGCTTTCATAGGGCTCAATCCTATTAGTTGAAGAATTTAGCATTACTCAAGTTTTCAGGTATTATTTATGCTAGATGGTTTTGTATGTAGGGCATACAGTTTAAAAGAGTGCACTCTGTAATATTAAATGATATGAAAAATGAATGCTGAGAACAGAATTTAAATTTGAGAAAACTAACATGCTGACAACTGAAAAATGGCCCAATTAACATTAGAGACATTTTACCAAGTTGAAAAATGAAAAGCAAACAAACAAAAATTTATTTGTATTAGAAGCAAAGTTTAGAAGTTTATAAAAATTATATTTTTTTCCTATTTCAGGGAAATGGCTTAGGATTATTTCTCTAAATTGCTTACTTATGGTATTTTAAAGAGAGCACAATATGTGTGATTAACTGCCTAATGATTTAGGTGAATTATTGAAAAGATCTCATATAAATTGAATACTTATGTCTTGAATCACTCTGTTCCACTGGATCAGTCTCTTGAGTATCTGAGAGCAGGGGTGTGGCTCACTGCTGTAGCTCCAGGAGCTGGACAAGTGTGGGCACACAATAAACCCTTAAACCCTCAAGACATTTTTGTTGAATATATGGATAAAAGCCCTAATAAGAAAATGAGCACAGAAAAGCAAGATATGACTGAATATGAAGCATTCTGAATAGGTATGAATGGAGAGAAATGATATGGATATGAAAAATTGAGTTCAGGATGATGAAAGCAGAGTTTTGCCAAATTGATCACGAATGGAAGATGTTATAATTCTCCCAAACAATTTCTACCATCAGTTCTGTAGGGAAAAGCAAGTAATAAAAAATAAAAAGTACTCTAAAGATGAACTTAAAATCACTTACGTATCCTCAACTGTAGGAACAGATAAAGGGAAATACTTAAAAGGAATACATCACTGTTTTTTGTTATTTTTTTGGTTTTGGAAAATTTCACCTTGATAGGAAAAGTGACCAAGAGAAGACAGAAATAAAAAGGTGGTGGATCCACAGGAAAACTACAGTGCAACAGAGTTTTTCGTTTTAATTCTTTCATCAAAATTTCTCAATAAAGACCATTTTGTTCCTTAGTTTGCTCCTTCTTTCCTTCCTCCCTCCCTCCCTTCCTCTCTTTGTTCTTTCCTTCCTCCCTGTTGAACTCCAGGCAAATGGAAGCCTCATAAAAAGATTCAAACATCTGCTTTGAGAGCTGGACAGGCCTAAGGCACTTTTAGAGGCATCTGTTCACTTTAACAGGTGCCAAGGATATGGGCCAGGAAAGTACAGGGATTTGGAAATAAAGGGAACACTAAAATTCCCCTGTCTTCCTTGACCTGACCATTCCCTTCACAGTCTGTCTCTCCTATTACACTTTTACACTAATCCTGAAGCATCTATGGTGCACGATAAATACCTTCCTTGATTCTCCACATTTTCTTGGTCCTTCAGTTACCTTCATTGAACAGAGAGTCCTTTCACTGGTTCCATCAGGTTTATCCACATCTTTGATGGATATCAGAATATCATCAAAAACCTCATATGAATAAGTCTAATGCCAAGGCATGAACTCTTGCGTCCTATTTGTCACACCTCAAAGCCACGTGACACAGTAATTCCTTAATTCTTGAGGAACACTTTCTTCTTGAAAATAATAACATATTGTAGAGAACTCAGATCATGTCTCAACTTTTTGGCACTGCCTAGCTTTTCTGGAAGTGCAGCTCTTGAGAGCCAGATTCCTTGAAATGACCTTATAGCATGAGAGGATGAGAGTCAGTTCTCCTCCTGTCACTAAGAGTCTGCTGGGGATAATACGTGGGTATGGAGGTGCCACACTCTTTTAAAAAAGTAAAGGGTTACCAGTTAAATGATATTGGACTACTGGGTGCCAGATTTTTCAAAGCAGATTCATCTACAAAATCAATATGGACACAAGACATTTATTGCTTTATTTCATTATACATCCATACCTCAAACATTTAACATGTTGTCAGGAATAATACTTTGAGCTCTTAAACCATAACCAAATGTAAAAGCAGAGACCCATAGAAAATTAAATCTCCTGTGAACCAATATATCAAATTATATGATTTTTGTTCCTAGTTATTCCAGCGACTCCGTGAAAGGAGAAGAGGCCGATAGAAATATGACTTACAGTGCAAATAAAATTTCAAAATATGTGCCAAATAATAGAAGTATTTTTTAGAAGAGCCACTGACCATACAAAAGCATCCATTAAATAAAATATCCTGGTTGATTTAACCAAAAAAAGAGGGGGATGGGTGGGAAGGGAGCATAAAAGACTTACAGAAGGTGGCTTTAGGAAATAAGAAGCATATTGATTTGAAGTAGTTCATTCCTGACAATTTTCGGCCTTTTGTGAAATAGGTCATAGGACAATGGTGTGGTTTAGGATAAGGCAATGAAGGGCAGTAATAAGAGAGGTCTGTGGGTTGAAAGGTAGTGTGAGTTATGAAATCTGACTAGTAGTAATATTGTCTTATAGAGGTTAAGATAGGTGAGTGCCTAAAGAGCATTAATCTGTGAGGAGAAACCATATGCTAGAGAAATGCATATTTTGTTTTCTTTGATCATTAAATTCATGTTTAAATAATACCAAAATGCCTAAAGAATCTATCTGAATCTATCTATCATCTATCATCTGAATGTTAGGCTTTATAGTCTCTCTGTTCACAACAGACAATTTTATGTTTATCTAGTATATGCATGAAGTAGGTCAGCAAGCAATGCAAAAAATAAAAGGAAAAAAATTAGGATTAAAAAATGTATCGCATCATGTTTCATATAAAATATACATTAGGCTGTATTTCATAGGCTTCACTCTATAGGTTTGTCTAAATATTTGAGCTGCAGAGAACTTTTGTCCCCAGTATTTCTACTTTAAATAATGTTGAAAAATGTCCTGTCAACCAAGTAGAATTTTTAGGACTTTTTAAAATGACCCAGTTTCGCTGTATAATCAAAGATTTTAATTTTATATAAACATTATTGGATGCCCCTCCACACATCCAAAAAATCCACATTTAATTATTTAAAATTATTAAGTCATTCCTGTATGTCAGCCACTGTACTAACATGTATATGACATTTGTCAAATACATACATACAGACAGACAGACATATGTATACATATACACATGAATGCATTCAACGAAAGTACACTCAGTTGATCAGATTGTTATCCACACTGAATTTTTAAGGAGAAAACCACGGGAAAATAAGTAGATATTAGAAAATTAGGTTTTTAAGCATCCCTACTTTAAATTAAAAATAACATTTCTAATATAAGATCTGGGGTCAATATACATTCAAATTGATTTTCTACAACTTTTATTTGTACATATTTATTATAATTAAATGTGACACCTGTGCTATACATTTAGAATATTGAAAACTATCAAAATACCCTTTTCCTGAATATTACAACAAAGAGAGAGATAGTATATTCCTCTCAGTCTCATCCACATGAAAAAATATATTGCACTATGATGAAAGGAGATAAGAATATTATATTACAAATTTTAGCACAATCTTTAAGCATAGCATTGTTGCTGCTTTGGGTTTTAAAAAAAAGAAAAAGAAATTTCCCTTTATGGGTAATAAGTTCATGTTTGTTTGATGAAGCAGTATTAATATTTTGATAAGAGCAAGATATAACATGTAATTTTGATGACTTGTGTCAAACATTGTGCTTTTTTGAGCACCATATTTCACTTACCAAAAGTAATCTCTTTTTCTGTTTGGAAATGCTCAGGACTCTTGCAAAAGTGAAGATGCAGAAAATGATGACACAAGTGTGTGAGGCCCAAGTTCGATGTTGTGAAAGATATCTAAGTAATAATCTTGCTATTGATTGAAATAAAACATGTTAAGTGTTATCTGTATCAGTCAGTTTATTGTGCTCTTTATTCATATATAAAGTACTTTTCATTGCAAACATGCGAAATTCACTTGCCTCATTGCAGAGGAAGGCACTGGAGTGAGGCTGGTTTTTGTTGATTATCTAATCATATCATCCTTCTCCAGTGTATACTGTACATAGAAACAATTAGGACTCTAAATGTGAGTCTGGAAGAGAAAGACTTATGAGATTACGTGATTTTGCAAGCTGTTTTCTAGTGTTTTACCACGTTAGTGACTCATAACATTAGGATGAGTTTGGTAAGAAAAACGTCATAGGAAAATATCCAGAAGCATGTTTATATTTGCTTAGGAGCTCAGAATTTCTTTGCTTCCCCATGACTTTTAATTTGCTATTTTTCTCCTTTCTTCAGTATGACCCATTATATTGAAATCAAAACTCAATAATCTGTAGTTTCAGGAAGTGGGAGGAATTGTCCAAGTTGTGAAATTGGTTGCCTCTTGGAGAAAAGTTATCCGTTTTTACTGACAGGAAGAACATATAAATAAATAACATAAGCCAAATAGAGTATTTCCATGACAACTATATGGAACCGAAATTATATTATGAATCATTAAGTTTCCTTGAGAATATTTAAACAAATGATAAATTATGTTAATGCTTTTTCATACAGAAGCAAAATTGGGTTCCTGAGGTAGACACAATTTTGTTAAATTCTCCCATACCTCTGCCCTCTGTCCTTCCGCTACCCTCCCACATCCTACTGTCCTGCCCCTCCAGGGGCTTCTTATTTATATTTTAGCATTCATTTCAAACATCAATCCACCTTTAAGTCCCCCATGGAGTTTTTTTTTCACACATCTTGAGACTTCTTAAAGAGCCAAGCACCATGCTTTATGCTTTAAAACATTAGTCCATTTATTCCCTAAAGAACACTATAAGGACAAGGTCCTACTGTGTAGCACAGGGAACTATATTCAATATCCTGTGATAAACCATAATGGAAAATAATATGAAAAAGAATGTATATATGTGTGTAACTGAATCATTTTGCTGTATTGCAGAAATTAACACAACATTGTAAATCAACTAGACTTCAATAAAATAAATTTTCAAAAAACACCATGAGATGAATAGTACTCTGTTTTATAAATTAAGAAACTGAGACTTGCTGAGATTAGATTACTTTCTTAAGCTTATGCACCAGAAAGTACTGGAGCCAGGAATTAAACTTAAGTCATTCAGACTCTAAAACTCATACTCCTACCACTACATAAACTTTTAAAATTTAATTCTCTAGGTTTCGTCCAAGAGAAAATCATGTTACATCATGACAGCATTCAGATTAGTTACTCATTTGGTCTACAAGTGCTTTCTAAGTACCTTAGATGAACTCCCTGTAGGAGAAGAAATGATTAAGGGCATCTGAATCTCAGATATAAATCCTGCTTCAGCAGATAACTTAATGTCTCTGTGTTTCAGTTTACTCATCAACGTGGGGGTAATAATGCTCACCTCATGGGCCACCGTAAAGATTGTGATATTCCATGTGATGGCACCTGACACATAGTAAGGAAGAGTTTTAAAAATGGATTATTATGCTATTGATCTTATTAGGATAGAGTCCTGTACTACATAGGAGAGATGAGTGGATTGAGAGTTTAAAATCTGAGGAGACAAAAGACCAAAATATAAAATGATTTTAGGACAATTGTAATACATGTTAAAAATTATGCAATGATACACACACACACACACATATATATGCACACACATATATACATATATACAGATACAGATACATTTCTAAATGAGGACTAAGAATAACATAGTAATAAGAGGGAGAGTGGTATACACAGAAGGATTTCTGGGAGCAGGTGTTACAATATATTAAAGTGACAAGTGACACTTGAGTTTAAGGGTATGAGAGTTAAAAGAGAGGCATGAATGTTCTGTAAAGAAGAACTGGAGGTCTCAACTAAAATAGAACACTGAGGTGTTTCTAATTCATCTATCCTTCAAATAAAATGATATTTGATTAGTGCCTTCAAATGCCAGACATTGTTCTAAGAACTTTGCGCTCGCTAACTCAGACCTCACAGCAACTTCATACGAGGGAGGTGCTATTCTTGCCTAGGGTCACACATCTAGTGAGCAGTAGATCCAGGATTCCAAATCCAAGATTTCCAATCCAGGCGGCCTGGTTCCAGAACTTAAAGAGTAACCAGAGAGGCACTTAGCGTGCACTGGGGATTTGGGGGAATTGTAAGCATTGGCGGGATGCACTGTGGAACAGGCTTAACATTAAGGAGCTCAGCCTGGTGCCTCTTTGTTATGTCAACTGAGGGTCAAGCCCAAACGCTTTGTGTTTAATTCCTAAGAATCAGAGGATCTGAAAGCTATCATCGAGACATAGACCATGCAGGGATTGACTAGGAATTCTGTTACCGAAAGGAATAAGCGGGTTGGATTAAAGGACTAAATCCCACCTCAGAGATAAGCAATCACAGAGAATAGTGCAGAGACAAGAGAATGAGCAAGAATGTAAATCACATTACAGAAGTCCAAGAAACTGGGCTCAGGATGAAGCTTGGGAAGGAATTTAGAGACAGGGAAGATTTCATTTAAGATTTAGTAATGAGATACAGATAGAAGTTTGGGGGAAATAGAAAGGAAAGAAGGGAAGATAAGAAGCAAGGCACCATTTTGAAAACCTGAAAGTTTTCAGTCTGAGTAGAGGTGGAATGGAAGTGCTAGCAATATTAAGCAGAATTTAAAAGGTAGAAAAATTAAGGTGAAATGGAGCAGATATAGTTTTTGTAACATTGAGCTAGGGGCAACTTTTAACTCATCTATAAAATACATTTCTCTCTGAAAAATTTTTATATCAGAATTAAGTACTTCTAAATACAAATTTTAATGAATTACCTCTTGACAAAATATGAGTGAAAAAAATGGTTAAAAGAGTATAAGAGGGGCTTCCCTGGTGGTGCAGTTGTTGAGAATCTGCCTGCCAATGCAGGGGACACGGGTTCGAGCCCTGGTCTGGGAGGATCCCACATGCCGCGGAGCAACTGGGCCCGTGAGCCACAACTACTGAGCCTGCGCGTCTGGAGCCTGTGCTCCGCAACAAGAGAGGCCGCGATAGTGAGAGGCCCGCGCACCACGATGAAGAGTGGCCCCCACTTACCGCAACTAGAGAAAGCCCTCGCACAGAAACGAAGACCCAACACAGCCATAAATAAATAAAAATAAAGAAATAAATAAACCCAAAAGTTTAAAAAAAAAAAAAGCATGAAAATGTTAGAATTCACTCTGCTAAAAAAAACAAAAAAGAGTATAAGAAGAGACACAATTTATTTGACATGGGAAACAGAGGGCTCAAGAGTGACAGCAATTTTCATACACAAGTTATGTGTGTGTGTATATATATTATGTATATATATAATCTATATATGTATAAAATATGGAGGTCAACTTTTCACCAATGAAAATAGAACGAGAAAAATCAAAAGTAAGAGAGGTATTAAGATGTGGATATTATGAAAAGTGGCCTCTCTATATGTATATCATTGAAAATGGAATTTGTACTTGGCTGGGATATTTTAATACATTTCAGTCAGAGTGACCTGTCATATTCTCTTCAATTGTGTGGCTCTGGTTTCACTGACTTAGCTGTTGTCATTATTTCATATCCACAGCATTAAACAACTGCCCCACACATCTTGAGTTTGGAGAGCCTAGAGGCTTCTTACATTCATGTAAATACAAGTTATCTAAGCCTTTGACCTCTGAGAAGTCCTGGGCTCTCTGTCTCCACTCCAGGGTGACCTTCCACAGAAGAAAGTAAACAGGTGGTAACAAGACTCTGAAAGCTCAGAAAATCCAATGCAGAAAGCCTCATGGATTGACCTCTTGGGATTCACATTTGTGGTCATTGCCCAATCCCTACTTAAGAATCAAAAGTTTGTCATAAAATCCATGTTTTATTGCCTCCTCTTTTTATATCATGCAATTCCCAAATGGCTATTATCAAGTTCCATATTTGCTTACAGTGGTAACCAAGGCAGGTAGACAGCTAAGGGAAACTTTTCTCTCTGGTCAATAACCCAAAATTGATTTTGGTTGAACTTTACTTAGTTCCCTAAAGGGAGATCCAGTTTGTATTTCAGCTATAGAATTGGATTTCTTCTTTTGATGGTTGTCTTTTCATATACGTAATGTTAAGTGAACTGGTCTTAAAGTGTGACAGCTGTAGTTAGGTTAGTAGAGAACCATCCAGGGTATTAGAGGTCAACTTGTACATAGAGCCAAAATGAACTCTTAAACGGAGGTTCCTTAAAAAACTAAAAATAGAACTACCATACGACCCAGCAATCCCACTACTGGGCATATACCCTGAGAAAACCATAATTCAAAAAGAGTCATGTACCACAATGTTCATTGCAGCTCTATTTACAATAGCCAGGACATGGAAGCAACCTAAGTGTCCATCATCAGATGAATGGATAAAGAAGATGTGGCACATATATACAATGGAATATTATTCAGCCATAAAAAGAAACGAAATTGAGTTATCTGTAGTGAGGTGGATGGAGTTAGAGTCTGTCATACAGAGTGAAGTAAGTCAGAAAGAGAAAAACAAATACAGTATGCTAACACATATATGGAATCTAAGGAAAAAAAAAAAAAAAGGTCATGAAGAACCTAGTGGCAAGATGGGAATAAAGACACAGACCTACTAGAGAATGGACTTGAGGATATGGGGAGGGGGAAGTGTAAGCTGTGACAAAGTGAGAGAGTGGCATGGACATATATACACTACCAAACGTAAAACAGATAGCTAGTGGAAAGCAACCGCATAGCACAGGGAGATCAGCTCGGTGCTTTGTGACCACCTAGAGGGGTGGGATAGGGAGGGTGGGAGGGAGGGAGATGCAAGAGGGAAGAGATATGGGAACATATGTATATGTATAACTGATTCACTTTGTTATAAAGCAGAAACTAACACACCATTGTAAAGCAATTATACTCCAATAAAGATGTTAAAAAAAAAAAAAACACACACACACACAGCTTTCTGATCAGCTTTACTGGGAGCTGTTCTCCCTAGAACTCTTAAGAGATTTGGATATGGCCAGTGATCTGCAACTTATTACTTGGAACCACACTGAATTTTATCAGAGACTGAAGTGTACTGGTTTCAATATTAAATGATCCTCATATGTCCTAACACTCATGCACTTACGCATCCTAACTTAAAATGAATAGACTATGCTACAAATATAAGCATATTTTGATTTCTGAAGGCACTTAATTTTATTTCCCTTCTACTTCTATTTATCAGTTATAATTTGGAGGATGAATGTTGATCAAAACCAGAGAATAAAATCTATAATGGAATATTAGTTTGATAAGGGTAAGGATTTTATGTCTGTATATTGTTGTATCACCAGTAGCACAGTGCCTGGCATTTAGCAGGAAAGCAATAAAATTTGTTGAATAAATGAATAGTTTGTTTTGATTAAGATACAAACTTTTGAATAAAAACATTGAAAGTTATGTAAATACTAGAAAATCCATACACACACTGTGTGCGTGTATGTGTTTGTGTTTGTGTGTGTGTGTGTGTGTGTATGCACATCTCTTCTGGTAGACTCAACAATTCCAAATGATTACAATATTGATTATACAACAATTTCTATTTATTATAGAATTATAATTACTGTGCTATTATTTTAAATCCTCAGTATCACTGTCGTACCACGGGAGTCACTATAGCTTATAATACTATAATTCACTAGTTTATATACTATAATATAGTATATAAGTTTATATACTATAATACTATAGTTTTTTATTATTTTTTCATATGTGTGAGAGCAACAGGAATTTTCTGCCATTTTCTTCCTCTTTTACTACCCCCAAATCTGGTTTCAAACACCTTCCTAGAAGACTTGGTTTACATTAATGGAGGGTGGTGCAGGGAAGGAAAAAAATTTGGATGTACCTGGCCTCTTTAGACATAACATATTGGTCACTGGGTGAGAACACACAGAACTGTTCAGTTGTGTTGGTAGACAGGGAAGAAGAGAAAAGAAAATTCCTTAATGTGATGCACTTGAGTTGATATTTATAACTTACCTGCACAAAGCTCTACAATTTCTTTTTCAGTAATTTTTCAATATGATTGGTTAAGGCATCATACATATAGTAATTATTCTGCTAAATTTAACATTATAATGCTAGAAGCTGCTCCCCAATCCACGTGCTAAATTAAAGAGTGTTGTTCAGAGCTTTAGGTATCATCCACTTATGCCAAAAGAGACCATTGCTTGTGCATTAGCCATTCTATGATTGGTTTTTTGAAGATTAACATGACATACAAATAGAATGTATGTATCTCCTTCATGGAAATAGTGTGGTAAAATACTTGTCTGCTTTTTCTTGTTCCTTCTTTTCTTTTTCTTGACCTTCAGTTATGTGTTTGGAAAGTGGCCTAGAAGAGTGCAGATTCTCCTGATTATTTCTGTCAGCTCTACCAGAGTCAACTTCTAGCTATCTGAAAAGAAAAAGAAATTCCCAACCTGGTTCCCAACCATAAGGACATAAGGCCCCAGGCTGACAAAAGAGCCCCTACTTTTTGCACCTGTGTTATTTATTGATCGCATTAGGATTGTGCTTTTCCCTTCTTTTTCCAGAAGTAAGTTTAGAGATGCTTATTTCTCTTATTTTGAAAAACCTGTATCTTTTAGTATCACTATAAAACCACTCCCTTCCCATTCTTTCCCCCATAACATCATTTCAATTTTTCTTATGTCTGTGTCTGTGCCCTTTTCCCCTGAATAGTACAAAGGTCTGTAGTTTGACTATAGAGTCAAAAAAAAAAAATCAAAGGTTTCCTACCCATATCTAAAGCATCAAATCTTACCAGGCAAAGCAAGCCCTAGGCAAACTCTGTTTCATACAAAATTAAGCTAATCTTTTCAGGTGAGTGACTAAGGTATCTGAGCTACTGAGGTTTTTCCAGTGAAACTTTCACCTAACTTTAGTTTCTTAGAGGCACTTAGAGGACAACATTGAAGTCACATTAAGAATTTCTGGGGGAAAAATGTAGAGCTAGAATATAAAAATTCTCATCTAGAAAATTCACATGAAACAATTTCCATACAATCTTTTAAACATCACCTAGCTCTACAAAAAACCAAATTGCCAAAATCGTAGTTACACTGTACATTTACTTTACAATATCCTAATCCCATTACATGGACCCCATGAAGGTTAATTTCTTCTTCCTTTCCCTCCCTCCCTCCCTCCCTTCTTTCCTTCCCTCCTTCTTCCCTCCTTCCCACCCTCCCTCCCTTTCTTTCTAGATGTTCACAGTGAATCGTATCACAAACATCGAATACTTCAGTGCAAGCATCAGCTTTTTCTTTTTCATGAATTATAAAACCCACGTTACTTCCTTGAATTTTGTGTTCAGTATTAGTCACAAGTTACCACAGAGGTGAAGCACATTCTCACCTCAGAAAAGTTTACCTCAGGTGGGATCATCAGGCAAGAAACTCTGAACTAAGGAGTGATATATTTCTCAGTTCTTTATGCCATATACTTTTGTAATCTTTAAGAATATAATAAATTCTAAAACATACTTTATATTTGGCATTCTCTAAAAGAGGAAAATTGATGTTCTGTTTCCCTTTTCTTTCAGAGTAAGAGACAATGTCTTCAGGGAAAAAATCTGAAGGCACAAATCTTTCACCTAATAACTCATTGAAGGCATATGGCCTTTCTAATACATTTGCTTTTTTATAGTTGACATCTACCCCACTGGGTCACTAGAGCCTGCTTTTGGTACTAAGAGTCTTCTTCCATGAAACAGAGATGGAAATTAGTCCTAAAAAGCAAAAAGAATGTCCCATTTCCCAAATAATACAAGGAAAAAATTTTTACTGACATGTTGAAAAGTCTATCTACTTCCACTCCTCACAAAAGGAATCATATGCATAAATGAAAAGAAAAATCTTCTCCCAGACAAGGAGAATTTCCTACACCTAAAACAGGAAAAGAAAATCACAACAAAGCATGTGAGTAAACTAATTTTGGTTTAATTATTCAAAGACCAGATATTTCTCCAGCAAATCTGAACACAAAACCACCTCAAGTTGTGTGATTTTCACTGGCATTAGGAAGAATTAATTGTTGAATGTATGTTCTCAGCCCATGTGAAAGAAGGAAATGGAGAACAAACAAACATGGGTAAGCATTCATAGGCCCAGCCAGACCACATAATTGTTACAAACCACATGCTCATAGGAGAAGGGCTTTCATAAATTTAACAATAGAACTCTCTGTTTCCACATGAAAACTCCTTTTTATTTTCACTCTGCAGTTTCTGAATACTGAAATGATTTCCTTAATACCTTTTTAAGTAAACCATAGAAACTCTAAGGGAGAGTTTATTTTATACTGAAGAAACAGCTTTTACAAAAGATTAAATACACACCATTTAATAAAACATAATTTAGATATAAAATTTAAAACTAGGTACAGATGTAGGTATCCACAGTATAAGAGTAAAGCTCAGAAGCCCAGGGATCTGTTTATTCCTTAGATGAGTTCTGGCTTCAAAAGACAAATTCTATTGTCCCATGGGTCAGAGCCTTCTTGACTTCTTCTAAGGGCCCATAGGATGATAATCCCATTTTATGCTTCTCTACTGACCAGTAACTGTTATTTGAAAACTGTCCTAGGGCTTCCCTGGTGGCACAGTGGTTGAGAATCCACCTGCCAATGCAGGGAACACAGGTTCGAGCCCTGGTCTGGGAAGATCCAACATTCCGCGGAGCAACTAAGCCCGTGTGCCACAACTACTGAAGCCTGTGCTCTAGAGCCTGCAAGCCACAACTACTGAAGCCCACGCGCCACAACCACCGTAATGAGAGGCCCGTGCACGGCAACGAAGAGTAGCCCCCCACTCACTGCAACTAGAGAAAGCCCGCAGGCAGCAATGAAGACCCCACACAGCCAAAAATACATAAATAAAATAAATTAATTAATTAAAAAAAAACTGTCCTATACTGAAACCACACAGAGTAAACTTCATCTAATTAATCACATCTATAATGATATAACTTTTCCTCTCTCATTTTCCTTTCTCACATTTCTTATTCATTTAAAAACTTAATTATCCTCATCAATTACTTATTGGAGAATTCTCGGAATTTGTTCTGAGTATTTCCTAATCCCTGGCCTTGGGCCTTTCCTGGGCCACTATGAGGTTGCTTTCTGGTAGAATTCCAGAAAATGGCCAGCATCAGCTATTTCATTTGCATTTGCTGGTTTCAGTGCTTGTAATAATCTGAAAGCTGTGAGAATGCTCTGTGCCCCTAAATTGGACTCAACAGCCTGTATGTTTTGTGTTGGGTCTGCTGGCTTTGGTCCACCTCTACCTGCTCCCTCCTGCCTGTCCCAGAGCTACAAAAGAGTGAGGTAGGTGAGTTGGAAAAGGTCTGGAGTTCTAGTAAGGCCACTGTAATTACTTTCCAATGCTACCTGAGGACACCTGGGAATGTCTCTACTTCCCCCAACCTCGGCAAGTATACCTTCATAATGACAAAATTGATGACAAATGTAGTGACGTTATTTTTTTCTTATCAATGAAAGTCAGTAAAATAATTGAGAGTTTAATTAATTATTATTGTTCATTACTGGGTGGTCTGTCGATAGGTTGGCAACATCTGGGTAAGTAATAAAATCATGTATAATTCACATATTTTATATATTTATTCCATAACATTTAATTTTCTTACCTTCATCATAATAAAATCACTGACTAGTTTATTATAATTAAGATGTTCATATTTTTATGTTAAACATTTCTTGAAGCATTACAGTTCTTACAGTTTTATTTAATTAATTTCAATTTAGAGAATTTTCTCTTGACTCAGGCAGTAGCAGATGGAATAAAATTACTAAAGCCATATTTAAAATAGGGAACATACAATAAATTTGATGCTATGATCATACATTGTAATGGAATCAAATATAAATTATCATGATCATAGAAAATACTACAAAATATTTTATCTTACAGTTCAATACACATCACAGTTTTTACTGCCAAAGCAGTATATAAATCACAGTATTTGTTGATATTTTTCTTTTAAGTATTTCAAAGCTATGGTAGTAGAGGAATTAAATAAAAACATATTGCTAAACTTGGCCACATATCTTAACTCAAGATTAAATCTTGATCTGTAATAGAAAAGTCTGTATAGAAATTAATTTCAGGATTTGTATATGATCCAATTTCCTTACATTTTATTGAAATGTCATAGCTCACATAAAATTTGCTTCAATTTAGAAAAAAAATCCCCAAAGTTAAAAAAAATTTAGGAATGTAAAGTAAAATAAGCTTAATTAGTTTTTATAGCCTATTCCTATAATGATTAATATTATTAGTACTTCATAACAAATAACTGCATGTAGCTCAAGTGAAAAATTCATTTAATTTCTACCAAAAACATGATTCAATTTTGATTTGAGGGTTGTTAGTATATTTCCTTAATTCTGCTAATGAATTTTGTCTTGTCTAAATTAATTCTAATGGTATTAACCAAACTTAGTCAGCATTCCATAATGTGTCTGAGAGTCATTATAAGATTGAATAAGACACATTTTTCACCAAGCTGTTCTACCTTTGGAGAGATCTGGAAAATATCATATAATCTTGACTTGTTCTAAAGATCATTACTGCTACTGGCATAATTGAGACCATGTTTCTGCATGACAATTTCAAACTATAAGCCATGCTTGGCACCTAGAATATACCTAGAGTTTTAGCCAAAATTCCAGCTTGTAGACACTTTCCTTTGAACCATTATGCAATTATCTTGAAAATCAATGCCTAAAACTGAAAGCTGTTTTCTCTGTTTTTCATTTCATTCAAAATATATCCTTTTTACATCAGGCAAAAAACTAATCCAATAAAAATCTCTTTAACTTTGACTTCCATATTTTCGTCTGGTAGTTCAATATTTTGATAATAAATATTGGGGATTTTTTTTGAATTGTATCTTATTTATTTTTTTATACAGCAGGTTCTTATTAGTTATCCATTTTATACATATTAGTGTATATATGTCAATCCCAATCTCCCAATTCATCACACCACCATAAATATTGTTCAACATGATTTTTGCCCCTTACAAACTAGTTGAACTGTGTACTATTTCTTTTTTTATTGTAGGTATAATACGTTCTCTCACTTTAATGCCCTTTATGTTAATAATATCATTCTAAATTATCTTAGATAGTAATAGTCTGTCTTAATATTTTACCTGTCTTAATATTTGATCATTCTACCATCATATTTCTAAATCATTTCTATTAAAGCTAGTCATTTTCCACTGTCTTTTTCCAATGGAAAATTTTTTCCAGATTTTTCCAAAAATATTGTACTGCTATTGCCACAAAACACTATTGTGCTTAGCTAAATATTGAAGAAACATTATTAATCTTTAAGAGCAACATTGCTCTATTTTGGCAATTACTTGTCTGTGTTGAATACTATTGGTTTCTTATTGTTTATTCACTACCCCCTACCCCGTTCTAGTAATTGCTTGTGTGTGTGTATTTCTGCGCTAGCGATATTTCCTGTTTTATTCTTTTATTTGCTAGTTTAAATGTTTCCAGTTATAAATGAAGTCCAAAGTTGATCTTTAAGATTGGTTGTGAGAAATGTAATGGTAGAAACAAAATATTTTGCTTTGGAATTTATAATATAAAAACCTGTTTCTCCGGGGGTGTGGGGGGAAAGAATGGGAAGTTATTGTTTAATGCGTACAGAGTTTCAGTTTGGGGTGATGAAAAAATTTTGGAGATGGATAGTGATGATGGTTGCACAATAATATGAATATATGTAATGCCACTGAGCTATACACTTAATGCGTAAAATGGCAAATTTTATATTATGTACCTTTTGCCACAATTTTTAAAAAGCCCATTTCTATTGTTTCTCCATTTGAAATAATTTTGACATAAATTTAAATATTCTGTCAGGATAATAGAAAGGAAAATTGTGATAGTAAATTTGAATAGGATTATGTTCTGTTAGAAATATTTTCATGTTCTCAGAATGATGATTACCACTTTCCAGAATTAACACCCAGTAAACACAGTAAATCATCAAGAACTTTTGTGTTTTCCCGCCTAATATACCAACTTCATGAATATGTTTTTTTCATATTATAACAGGCAGTCCAGGGTTGCATTTGTTGCTTCTGAATCATAAATTTGACATGAGTAATTCTTTTTTTATTCTAATTATTTTGATCATTAATTACATCATCTAGTAAATAGTATAATATGTCTGTTTCAGCTGACTTAAGTTGAAAATTAGATGATAAATTTTTATAATTTTATAATGCTTACTTTTATTATTTTGATTAGTAACTACAGCATAATTAAATATTTAGTAACGTCTCATTTGTGGATTTTATCTGTCATATTAGACAAAAGTCTATTCAATTTTTCTTAACATCTTTATTGGAGTATAATTGCTTTACAATGGTGTGTTAGTTTCTGCTTTATAACAAAGTGAATCAGCTATACACATACCTATATCCCCATATTATTCATTTTTATTGTTAGAATTTTAAAAACTTGAGAAGACCAACTCTTTGAAGATTTCCTATTTTTTTCTTTTCAGCATCTTATTTTTGAGTTCCATTTACATATATTTTATTGCTATCATGATCTCAACTTGAGAGCAATCATAACCTAAAGGTTTAAAAAATAGAATGTAATTGTATTTAAAAATTCAGAATTGAATATATTTTCATCAAAAATGTATATTAAACAGAAAATGTCAAATTTTAAAAATTATATTCCATATATGTGTTGGTTAGTAAGTTATTTTCTCAATGTGATTGCAGAAGTTGGAAGATAGTACCCTGAAACAACGGAGTTCTATCCAAGAGGATGCAGTCTATGCTTGAATCAGTGACCAATTCATTACAATATTTACTCCTACAGCCAGAATACTGGTCTTGGAATCAAGGGTAAATACAGTAATAATTCTTCCCATACTACATCTTACAACCCACTTACAGGATTTCTTTTTGCTTCCATTTCCTGCAACTTGGAGTTATGTTGCTTTGGAGCTCTTAGTTTCTAAAGGAGGGATTGCCCTACCAGGGGTCATGACAAGAAGTCCAGTGAACTGGACTGCTTTGTGGCTGTTCTGGACTTTTCATTGTTTTGAACCAACAGGTAAAGAAAACAGGGTCGGGTGCCACTCTAATGGATGTGGTATTAATCAAGAAGAAATTAGAATCCTCTTTACAATGGGGGTATGGTGGACTATATCTGGCACCCTGTAGATTCCCTGAGGTACATTTAATTATTTCCATATCAAATAGTAAAAGTTAATGAAAAACTATACCCAGGGGGAAGAAAAAAGAGGTAGAAACACTGAAGATTCAAACTCTTTAGGAATGAAGTTTGGGATCACCTCACCACGTAAAGAACCCCAATTAGCCAAGATTCTGCCTGGGGGCAAAGGTAACAAAAAGTGAATAGTGAAAGAGGGATAACTATGTCCTCATGGTTAACGACTGGAATGAGGGATTTGAACTCTAGGCATAGTATCCTTTGCTGTTTATGTGTGCACCTCACCTTATTGTTTTCCATAAGGTTGGTTGGTATTGTTTAATCCTGCCGTTTAATCTTTAGGTTACAGGATACTCAGGTGGAAACTTGACTGATTTTTAAGGAGGTATTAATAATTTCCAGAGACAAATACTGCGATTGTCACAGAATATGCTGAAGTACCTATACTGAGTAGCAATGACTGTTCACATATATATATATATATTCCTCCTTTTAGAAGAGAAAGTGAGAGTTTTGTTTAAGGAAGAGATGTATTTTGGTAGGCCAAAAAACAAATTGTTATTGTTACAAGAAAGTTCAAATATATGCAGAAGATAATATGAGTACTCAAGGGGTATGAACCATGTAGGTTACTTACTAAGTTTTTGGTTCTCTGCTTCAAAATCACCCTTTTCTACACTACATTTTTATGCTGAGTCTAGGACTTGGCAGTGCCCATTTCTTCTTTGTCAGCTAGTTCCCTGTTAGATTGTCCCAGTAGGGGGACTAGGGAAGACTGGAAAGCAAAAGAAAGAAGAAGGACTAGGGTCTCTTATGATTTTAAGTCCTGTTGCTGTCAGAATCTCTCTGGCAATGTTTCTGCACCCTAGTAGTGGCTGCTGGCTTCAATTTCCTTTGTTATTGTTGTTGTTTGTTTCACATTCAAAACCAACCAAACTAAAATGGAGTCACCTATGTCAGGGACAAAATGAAGACGGTCAGCTCAGGCACATAAAGGAATCTTAACCTAACCTTATAGGAATTTACAACTCTTTTCAGGAAGCAGCAGAGAACACCAGCCAATCCCCAAATGCCATATCTGTTCATGCCATCTCTGGACTTCCTTATTGCCCTGGCTCAGCTACTCTGATCCAAGTAAGAAAGAAGACCATTAGGTAACCAATCAGCTGAAAAAGCCGAATAACTTCCATAGGGATCCCTTAAAAATCCTTTAGTCTGTGAGCAACTTGGAATTCAATGCTCCCTTAGCCTTGAGTTTCCTGGCTTGCAGGTCAAAAGCCTTGCCATAAACTCATCTTTCTGGTTTGTTTTATTCAGTATGAAGAATTTGGTTTTGTGTCCCTTCAGAGATACCAGCTCCAGAAAGCTAGTGTACTCTCCTCATACCTTAGTTCCAGCTCCATGGGGGCACTCTTCCAAGCTCCTGAAGAACTGGCTTTAAAGTTTTATGTCCCAGCTCTGTAGGGCTCCATATCAACTCCTAGGTTCTAAACACCCAATCTCTTTTCTTTGTTCTCCCAATCCTAGGAGTAGTGGCTTATTTAAGCAGTAACTATCTCTGTGTTATTCAGTGTTATATTTTTTCCCTTTTTTCTTCTCTAGAATCTATTTAACTCATTTGGCATATTGAATTCTTTCTGTGAAAATAACTGGTGTGTATCCTGTTTTCCTGATTGTACCCTGACTACTACGTTATTAAATATAAATATTCTTTGAAAATACTCAAATTCTATATTAAAATTAATTTTATCTTTAAAAGATAATATGAAATCTTATTAAATATTTTATAAAAATTATCAATTATAGTATTCAATATCCATCTAGTTATGTTTAGACCTAGGCATATGCATATTTAAGAGTAATATAAATAAATTGTCTAATGTTGCAAAATGTTTCTCAGCCATCACGGGCAACTGTTGTAAATATTGCCCAAATTCAAAACTACTGCTGGAGACATTATTTGAAATACCAAGCAAAATAATAAAGTGAATGCTTGGCATTAGTAAGGCCAATACTTTTTTACACAGGAATTTATTTCTTCATGCTATCTGAGAGGAAAGATTTGATAAGAAAATTTGCCATTTTTCTTATGTGAACAATGACGCAGCTCAATCCTCCCCACTTAGTAACTGTGTTCTTCTCTTACATCTGCAGCAGGACAACTTGCAGGCCTCATGGCATTTGTACACAATGACCTGTTTTGAGGTCATAGGGCAAGAGATGTGGAGAAGTACTTTCTGTGGTATGTCAATGGTCATACTCTGCCAGTGCTAAGCATAATATCCAAGCACACAGTTGCCTATGTGTGGTTCAAAACAACTGTGTGTCTGCGTGTGTGTGTGAGTGTGCACGGGATAACATGGGGACCTATAAAACATGGGAACCAGAGCAGGAGCTCCTCTTGCCTGGGGCCCGAGGACATTACAGTTCAACTTTAGTGTAATGAGATACTGCAGTATTTAGTAGATTTTGTTTTAAGACCCCATCATCTTTTTTGATCTTTTCCTGTCCTTTATGTGATTTCTTTCTTTTCTTTACTAAGCATCAATTTCTCTTTCTCAAACTCTTCTTTTCTTTTTGAGTTTTACTTTCTCTCTCCAGGGAATTTATTTCTTCACCTTTCCATGACATAACCAATGCTAGGTGTCTTTTGAGGTCCCCTTCAACTGGTCTTCAAGTCCTCTTTCACTGACACATTTTTCAAAGCAGCCATATCACTTATTTGCAGTTTACACAATTCTAAGGCTCACTTTGCAATACACTTATTATGTATTTACCAGGATCTGTAACTTCCTCAAAGGTTTCCATTGCAATTGATCACTTTGCTCCAGGAAGTCACAGCCTCTGAAAACCTTCAATACAATTATATTCCCTTTGGTACTAGGCTTAAGTAGAGCAGTTAAGTTTAAGGATTCATTAGGGAGCCCCAAGTTCTTTTTCACTATGCAAAGGAGTTAAAAGTCTACTCCTAAAGATATGAAAACTTTGCATTTACAGCTGTTATCACATCACAGTTGTTCACCTCCATCACTCAATGGATCTGCCTTCCTCAGCTTAAGCTTGGTGTGCCATGTGACCTCTGAAGATAAAGCTGTTAATATGGAAGTCTTCTATTCTCTTTATTCCCACATCATGGAAGCCTTTTACGATAAGAAGCAAATAGGATTTCCTGATTCTCAAATATCCAATTCAAGAAAATGTTCAAAATAAAGTCCTTGAGTTTTTCTGCATAGCTGAGTCTCTTCTCCATCCCTCAGACAAAATGTCCATGCAGGAAATGTGGTTTGATTACCAAAATCTTGTCATTTTATGTTCACCTTTCCTTCTGTATTAGGCATTCCTGAGTGTTTATCTTGTTGTTGTTTTTTTCTCAAAAAAAGAGCTTCATTGTAGTTTGACTGCAAGAGATTTTACTTTGCGTAAAATGTACCCATTACCGTATTTAATTGGCACCTATTAAAATGTCAACGAATGATTCACCTTGAATTTGACCTGGCATATTCCTGAGTAATGAAGTTTTTAATCCTCTTAAATGTTCCAGGGATTTTCTTCTTGGCTGTATTAACTATAAGTGTTTATCTTGAAGTCATGTCTCTGGCCCATATACTCTTCTAGTCCTAGAATTATTTTACATAAAAATATTTAAAAGAACTTAATATAATTTTTCAAACTTTTATATTTTGTTCTTTTTCTCACTCTGCACTGAACTCTAAAATTATTACCTATTCAACATTAATCCCTTAATATATCTATATTTCATAGTCAAATTTAGTCAAATAGAATTAAAATGCATCAATTAATAAAAATCTCTAATAGATTAAATACATTAGGAAACAATAATATAAAACTAAGCATACACATTAAACTAGAGCAAACATGTTTAAATAATTTCTAGGCATTTTACCAAAGTAATTATTTTTACTGTATAAAGTGGAACTTGGTGAAATATAATCCAAAGGAAATTTTAATATCTTTATTAATATCATAGACCACTGAAGCAGAATATACCAACATTCCCTTTAAAGTTTTTAATTTTAAAAAATATTTGAACTTTTGTATGGTCATATGGTCAACAGTCCCTTTAAAGTTTTTAATTTAAAAATATATTTGAACTTTTGTATGGTCATATATTTTCTTTACTATCTGATTATGTCACAGTGATTAAATAAGCCTGATGATTCTTTTTTTTTTTAATGGGGGTATAGTTGTTTTACAATATTGTGTTAGTTTCTACTGTACAGTGGACTTCCCTGTGCTATACAGCAAGTTCTCATTAGTTATCTATTTTATACATATTTTAGTATAAAAAATGTATATTAGTGTATATATGTCAATCCCAATCTCCCAATTCATCCCACCCCGTTCCCCCACCCCGATGTCCATACGTTTGTTCTCTACATCTGTGTCCCTATTTCTGCCTTGCAAACAGGTTCATTTGTACCATTTTTCTAGATTCCATATATATGCGTTAATATACAATATTTATTTTTCTCTTTCTGACCTACTTCACTCTTTATGACAGTCTCTAGGTCCATCCATGTCTCTACAAATGACCCAATTTCGTTCCTTTTTATGGCTGAGTAATATTCCATTGTATATATGTACCACATTCTCTTTATCCATTGGTCTGTCGATGGGCATTTAGGTTGCTTCCATGACCTGGCTATTGTAAATAGTGCTGCAATGAACATTGGGATACATGTGTCTTTTTGAATTATGGTTTTCTCTGGATATATGCCCAGTCATATGGTAATTCTCTGGATATTTGCTGGGTCATATGGTAATTCTATTTTTAGTTTTTTAAGGAACCTCCATA
The DNA here is from genome assembly GCF_028023285.1 of Balaenoptera ricei. NCBI lineage: Eukaryota > Metazoa > Chordata > Mammalia > Artiodactyla > Balaenopteridae > Balaenoptera > Balaenoptera ricei. The sequence continues at coordinate 15,776,868 of NC_082643.1, forward strand.
CTATTCTCCATGAAGACATCTTAAAGTCTTCACAGAATAATTGCAAAGTATATAATTCACAATCTTTTTGTTGACAAAACACTACTCACCAAGTGTAGTAGGACATAATCTTATCTCTTTATTCTCAAGTTGGGCAGAACAGTCTCATAGAGGCAGGAGAGGACTTAAGGGAGTATGAAGCATGTGTCATTTGAAAACGTAATTTCCCTATTCACCAATATCTCCAAATACAGTTGAAAGTCACTGATGTTGCAATTCTGTTGATGCACTTTACAACTGTTTTTAAAAAGCAATGATGGGAAATGCTCTTAATATTCCAAATGTTCAAGTATAATTTGCCTGAGTGTGAACTTGATATCTAGACATGTGATAAGGGTACTAGTGACTTAATCTTAGAAGTTACAGGTAACACATTCTCTGACAGTAGTAAACCCTAGGGAGAAGCCAAATATACTATCCAAATTACCTACCCCTCAAAATATAGCTTGTATGGCTCAAAATAAAACACATTATAAAAAACAAGTGTTTTACAAATTCCTTGGCTTAAGCAGAGCTTTGATTTACATAGGCGGTCTAACCCAACGGCTCCATCTCTTCTTTTTTTTTTTTTTTAAACATCTTTATTGAAATATAATTGCCTTACAATAGTGTGTTAGCTTCTGCTTTATAACAAAGTGAATCAGTTATACATATACAATATGTTCCCATTTCTCTTCCCTCTTGCATCTCCCTCCCTCCCACCCTCCCCATCCCACCCCTCTAGGTGGTCACAAAGCACCGAGCTGATCTCCCTGTGCTATGCGGCTGCTTCCCACTAGCTATCTATTTTACATTTGGTAGTGTATATATGTCCATGACACTCTCTTACCCTGTCACATCTCACCCCACCCCCTCCCCATATCCTCAAGTCCATTCTCTAGTAGGTCTGTGTCTTTATTCCCGTCTTGCCACTAGGTTCTTCATGGCCTTTTTTTTTTTTTTTTTTTCCTTAGATTCCGTATATATGTGTTAGCATACTGTATTTGTTTTTCTCTTTCTGACTTACTTCACTCTGTATGACAGACTCTAACTCCATCCACCTCATTACAAATACCTCCATTTCATTTCTTTTTATGGCTGAGTAATATTCCATTGTATATATGTGCCACATCTTCTTTATCCATTCATCTGTCGATGGACATTTAGGTTGCTTCCAGGTCCTGGCTATTGTAAATAGAGCTGCAATGAACATTGTGGTACATGACACTTTTTGACCTATGGTTTTCTCAGGGTATATGCCCAGTAGTGGAATTGCTGGGTCGTATGGTAGTTCTATTTGTAGTTTTTTAAGGAACCTCCATACTGTTCTCCATAGTCCATCTCTTCTTGAAAGCCCATCGCTTGTCTTTTGCTGACTCCGCCAATCTCATGTTCTAATGCATGGCATTTCTTTTAGGACAATAATTAAACTACTACTTAAAATGAATTAATTTAAGCCCCAAACTGAGCCATTTATTTATCCCAGGCATTGGAGATTATATTGATATAAATGAAATTTAGAAAGTTCATCTGTTAAAAGAGACATGTAAAATTCAACTTTAGAAACTATACGAATCTGTATCAGGGAGTAGATGTGGTCAGTGTTCTCTTTTGGGTCTAAATTATCCACTTAAGGGTAGGTAAACAGAAGACAAACTAAAACTTTCAGATTCTAGAGTACCAGTTCTTGTATTATTGCTATGTACTGTCAATTACATGCATGTAATGTATTCTCAAAGAGTTCCTGTAACTTTTTTTTGCACACTCCTAATTGCAGTGTGGATTTTGGAATTGAATTTTAGGCAGATAATGTATTACAGTGATTTAAAATGTTGGTTTTAATGCAATGCAAACCTGGGTTTCAGAATCACATCTTTACCAATTATTAGTTTTATACCCTTGGGTAAGTAAAATTTTCTGTTCTTCCTTTTCCTCACTTATAAATTCAGGATATCAACAGCAGCATCACAGGGTTGTTTAGTATTAAGTAAGATAACAAGAGTAGAGATCCTTGCTCATAGTAAGGACTCAGTGAGTGGTACTTATTTTTGTTGTGATTATTTTATTTATAATCTTTACAGAGTTTTTCTAGAGGTGAAAATTAAAGGAAACAAACAAACGACAGACTGTCAGTTGTACTGGAAAATGCACTAAACTAAAATCAGAACATAAGGTGTTAGTTTTGACTCCAACAAGAACTTACAGGTTCATTCACTGTAGAAATCAGTTAAACTGGGCTTTTTTTGTTTCCTGATTTGTAGAATAGGATGATGATATTTGAGCCCCCAACTCAGTTAGTTGTGAGGATAGTAAAATAACATGTGGGAATTTATGTTGAAAAGTATCAATATCCATCATAGTTAGTCTCAAATACAAAAATGCTTAGAATTGATGTGAAACCAGTTATATTATCAGTATTTTAAAATTATGAAATAGTGTACACACATGAAAGAACATAATGTAATATATATAAAGTTTAAGTTTGTAATAATAAAATTATGAGAGCACCCAACCAGAAAAACAGAGCATTACTGTTGCAGCTTCCTGTGTGCCATGTTTCCATAACCCTCTCCTGGCTTGCCTCCAGAGATAAGAGGCATGATGATTTTGATTTTGTGCTTATTGTTATCTTGTGCATATATTTATTACCATGAATAATGCATTTAAAAGTTTATTAAAATGATAATACACTTTGGGCAATCTCTGTGACTTTAAAAGAAACTGCTTTATTGTGATGTAATTCATGTAGTATATAATTCACCTATTTAAAGTGTATAATTCAATAGTTTTTAGTATAGTCAGACTTGTGCAACCATGGACACAAACTAATTTTAGAACATTTTAATCACTTCCCAAAGAAACCTTGTACTCATTAACACTCACTCCCTATACCTCCTCAGAGCCCCTAGCCCTGTGCAATCACTAATCTATGTTCTGTGTGACTTGCTTTTTTACTCATTATTATGCTTATGAAATGTATCTATGTTGATGCAAGTAACATTAATTTATTTTCATTGTTGATTTTCTTTGCTTAATCTATCAACTACTGGGAGAGATGTATTAAAATCTCCACTGATTATGATTGATTTTTCAATTTTGAAGCCACATTATTAAGGACATACACATTTAGAATGATTAGATTCCTGGTGATTTGAAAGTTTTATTTTCATATAGTGATCAATATCTCTTGAAGTGCTTTTTGCTTTAAGCCCTCTTTTATTTGCTATTAATAGAGCTATATCAGCGTTTTTTCTGACTAATGTTTGCCTAAATATCTTTTTTTACACTTTTACTTATGATTTAGGTGTGTTTCTTATAAAGAGTATATTGGCTGGTATTTATTAGATTTTGAAAAACATATTTTTCTTTTGAGAGCATTTCAGAGTACAGGTTTAATCAACTTATAGATGTATACATACGGGTGTGTATGGACCTACATATATTTATCTTAGGTTTTCTAGCCTGGCTTATGTTGGCATACCTGGTCAGTAGGGAACATAATAAAAAGGTTTTTGGGTGGTTGATGTACTAGCCTTTGCTGAGAATATTTTTATATCTCATCAAAGCAGATGTCTAATCAAAGGAGAGCTAATGGTATTAGTTCAATTCATTTCCCAATTTAATCTCAAAATGGAAACCCTGAATATAAATGTTTCACAAACTGGAAGCACACAATTTCTAGTGCTTCCTGTAAACCCTGGAACAGTATTAGGAAACAAATTTAAGTTGTCTAGGCAACTTTTTAGAGGCAAGATATGTGGGTGCCAGAGGCCAAGTGTGTGTATTAATAATACAAACACGTTTGACTATAAATGCTATTTTAAGCTAAGGTTTCCAGACTTCTGAGCAAAACTCAGTTTGTGTAAACAAAAATGGAAGTTTCAGAAAAGCAAGTGGGGATATACACTCTTATAATTAAGAATAATTTTCCAAAGAATTTTGAGTCCACATTGCTTCACTGAAGAATAATTACTACCAGCAAGAAAGTTCTAGAATCAGACAGATCCAGGTTAGAGCCTGGAGCCATCTTTTATCACACTTTGGGCATTGTTGGCTTCTTTCCACATCTGTAAAATGGGGACAATAAGGATATTTATCTCATCAGTTTCACATTTTTATTTTTTTAAAAAAATACTCTTTCATTATTATTTTATTACTAAAATTTATAGATTATTAACTCTGCGCCAAACATGCTACTAAATGTTTGTCTTGAGTTATTGGATTTAATCTCACCCAAATTCATGGGTATGTACCAGTATTGTCCCCATTATTCAGATGTAGCAGCAGAGCTAGGACTGAAACTCTAATTTCTTAAAGCTATGCAGTGCTATCTCATAGTACTATTGATATTATATCCTGGTTTTCTTCCTAATCCCATGAACTCTTTGATTATATCTCTTCTAATAGCTTCTCATTTACTTGCTAACTATAGACATTTCTTAAACTCCCAGCCCTTTATCCTCTTTCTCCTTGTCTTATGATCTTATCTAAATCTATGTCTTCAGCATTCTCCTTTACTGCTCTGAGATTTACATCTCCAGACTTGAGGGCCCTACTGTATTTCAGATTCTTATTTTCAACTACCTGCTGAATAGAGCTACCTTGATGTCTTCATACACTTCGAAGCCATTATGTCAGATCCTAAACTCATCTTTCCTCACAGAACTACTCCTTCTTCGGGCTAGGATATTGCTATTCTCCTAATTACTTGAGTATGAAAGCTAAGAAACTTCTTAGACTTGTTCTTCTTGGAGAGTAACACTCAGCCATTTGTGAGCTCTCCTTTATTGCCACCACTGGTGTGTCTCTCCTGTTTCTCCTCCACTTTCTAGTTCTGCATCTATTCTGGCTTATAACATCATTACCTGGGCTATCTTCAGTAGTTCTTGATTCATCTCTCTCATCTATTAGCTTCTCTTCTTTTGATCCAATCAATGTATAACTTCCAGATGGATTTATCCTAAAGCCCATCTCTAATCATTTAGAAGAAAACGAAAGAACAAAAGCAACCTGTGAACACTACGGGGTCCTTTTACCTACCTACCAACTTTAGATCAATATTTTACAAGGACTCTTTTAAACCATCAAGACCATTCATAATTTGACTCAAACTCATCTTTCTAGGCTAGTCTTCCACAAGCTCTTTTTGGAAGTAGCCCACTCAGCTGGTAAACTAGACTATTTCCATTTCTTAAAAATATCTTGTTTTTTATTTAAAAAAATGTGTCACATGGTTTTCTAATTCTGCTCTCTTTTCCTTTCTCTATTACCTAGCCTTACCCAAATAAGTATCTGACACTATTACCTCCTTTCTAATAGGAATATATACATCTTTCATGGAGTAGAGTATAGGTTACTTAATTTGTTTTCTGTGGTCATGTCTTATCTATTAAATTGTGATGGAGAAGAGAACTAACATTTAATGAGGACTCCAATGGAGCAAGCACAGTATCTTCTCAAGAACTGTATGTGACAGCATTAATTTCATTCTACAGAGAGGGAGGCCCAGAAAGGTCTAGTAACCGTTGATGTTTTGAATTCTACTTTGAAAAAATTCTGATAAAATTTAATCACCAGGCCAGGATTCCATGTATCGAAAGAAGAATGATTCCTTAGGTCTTGCCACAGCACGCTTGTTTCTTATTTGACTTTTCGTCATGACGACATTTGCAGTGGTGAGACTGAACTGTGACTGAAAACTTGTCTATTTCACTTTGTTCTAATTTTCCTAGCATTACTGAGGAGTGACTTCTTGCCCTTTCATATAACAATTCCAATTCAATGAGGAAAATTTTTACAGTTCTGTAAATATCACTTTGATATTTTATGTTTTGTAGGAAAGCACTTTTACGTTGCCGTTCAAAGCATAGTTTGAGGTTTTTAAATGCCAACTAGAGACACAGAAAAAAGACTTTTCCTGGAGAAAACACCAAGCCTCAAATTCAGCACTGAGAAATTTTCAGAATTCTTAGGTGTTACTGTGAAGAGTGAAGATGTTATTTGATGAACGAACATAGAGCTCCAGCTTGCCTATTTATTGGCTCACAGGAGAAAGGATGGGTCAACATTTGAATAAAAGAAGGAGGAGTGGTTCTGTACTTTACTTCCTTTATAATCTACATACAGGATCACCTGGAACATTAGACAGTAGGTAGGAATCAAAATAGAATCCCCTGGGAAATAGCAATTTCTATATATCTTGGTAAATCATGATGAATGGAAGTATATATTGCAGATGTGAACGTTTTAGAGGTAGATCATAACAGTCTATTTCATAATCTAGAAAGAACAAGTTCAGAAAAATTAAGTTTTTGCAACAAACATTTAGATACTCAGCATGGCTTAAGATTTTTCTCAAATTATTGTTGCAATATAATCAGTCTAGTTGACATATTAATGATAAATAAATTATACAAATAGCTTTTATCTATCACATAGAGATTGTTTCTATGGTATTTTTGGAAGTTAAATGTCAGCAGTTGTGGTAGCTAAGCAAGCATGGGCTGTGGATGTCAGCATGGAAATATTGATAATTAAAGTCTCATCATAATATAAGGTTTACTGTTCCTACCATCATTTAGGAAAAAAGTGAAATGATTTAATTTTCACTGCCATTGTTTTTCTATTCTTTATTGTTTTCCCAAAACAGCATAGTGTATGATCCAAAAACACAAAATAAAGAGAACAAAAAACCCTGTTTAACTGGCTGTTGCTGACATTTTTGCCTTTTCTCAGAAAGCAGCCTTGATTAAGAACAACTCAAAGGCACTTCTGGTAAGCACTCTGTCCACGAATAAAGACATCCCAATGTTAGCAATTTTATATGTTATAGTTGGTCCTGAGAGGAAAAACCCAGGGTGATATTTGTGTTCATTACATACTTATGAAAGAGTATGATCTAAAGCTAATAGAGTCATGAACCATGTGAAGTTGACATGTCTTTGAATGAGATTATTTATCACTGTGCATTCACATGTGTGGTGAATCTGTTTTAAAACAAGAGAACACCATAGAAAGACAAAGACATTATTTTTTTGAAGCTGTTAGCAGGTAAGTTGACAAGATTAGTGTGGAAACTTCTATCATTGGTCCTTTCCCATTCTTATTTTTTCCTTGTGTTATTTCATTCTCAACCGTGACTTCAACTATCACCTATACACTGATATTCCTAGAATGCCAACTAAGATTTCAAATCATGTTCTATCCTGAACTCCAAACTGCTATATTCAATTACAGGCATCTGTCATTTTATTGCACTTTATTTTAGTGCACTTCACAGATACTGCATTCTTTGAAATTGAAGATTGTGACAAATCTGCATTGTCAAATGATGGTTAGCATTTTTTAGCAATAGAGTATTTTTTAGTTAACATAAGTACATTTTTTTAGACATAATGCTATTGCACACTTAATAGACTATAGTATAGTGTAAACATAACTTTTATATGCTTTTTGGGGAAACCAAAAAAATTCATGTGACTCACTTTATTGAAATACTTTATTGCAATTGTCTGGAACCAAACATACGATATCGCTGAGGTATGCCTGTACTGTACTGTATTAGTTACCTACTGCTGTGTAACAGATTACCCAAAACTTAAGGGCATAAAACAACAAACTTTAATTATCTCACATTTTCTGGGAGTCAGGCATCTGGGCCTAGCTTAGCAGGGTCTTCTGACTGAGGGTCTCTTGCAGACAACAAGGCTGCAATCACTTGTAGGCCTTGACTCTGCACTCATCTAAAGGCTCAACTGAAGGAGGCTTTGCTTCCAAGAGCACTCTCATGATTGTTTCCAGGATTCACTCCCATGAAGCTGTTGACCTGAGGCCTCTCTCAGTGTCTTGCCCCATAGGCCTCTCCATTGGGCAGCTCACAGTTTGGCAGCTGGCTTCTCTCTGAGCAAGAGAGTGAGAGAAGAGCAAGCAACAAGCCAGTCTTATTATAATATAATCTTGGAAGTGTCAACCCATCACTGTTGCCATATTCTCTTCATTAGGAGTAAATCATTTGGTCCAGTCCCCCCTCAGGTGAAGGGATTACTCAAGGGCCTGAATACCAGGAAGTGGAGCATCCAGGGCCATCGTACAGGTAGCCTACCATACGTATGAACCGAACATTTCTTTCTAGTGTATCACAGGTACTTGAAACTCAACATGTCCAGAAGTGACTGCATTGTAATTGCTCCTAAAACTGCTTCTCCTTCTGTGATCTCTATTTTGAATATAAGTCACAGATTGTGATCTATATAGTTTCTGTTCGTGTGTGTAGGTGTGTGTGAGTGTGCCTTTTGGTGTGCATGTTTATTAAAGTTTTTTTTAATTAATTCATTTTTTTTGACTGAAGGGCTGGTTGATGTAAGCTTATAGTATTAGTACAGAGATCCTGGAGCCAGAGTGTGAGAAGGCAGCACAGCCTAGGTGTGTAATTCCAGGAGACTTCATGCTCAGTGAATTTATGTTGAAAGATCAAATATCTATACTCTGTCTGGGCTGGCTTTTTTTCCCCAAATGTGTGGCATGATGATGTCTGACCTCCTTATTGATATTGCTTTCACTCTCATGTCTGATGGAAGCCCATTGCCCTTCCACTAGGTGAGGCTTATAGAACTTGTCTGTCCAGCACACTGCTGTGGAATTCTAGTGGGGAGAATGAACCAGGAAGAGTGGATCCAATTTGTACTAGGATGTTCTCTCAATTCCAGCTCTTATATTTTCAAATTATAGGGATCAAAATTGCCTCTTCTTGCTTCCTTCATTTCTCAAACAAAGAAGTTATGACATCTTTTGAAACTAATTGCACTATAATATTGTAGTTATTTCTCATTAATTTTTTGAAATATGGGTAATATTTTCAAGTATTGATCCCTATTTTTATATTATATTACAAATTTCCTTTGGGATCTGGAATGGGTTGGAGGTGAGGTGAATTAGAAGTCTAGGTTCACCTGGCTATTTTACAGAGTTTTTTAAAAATTACTTTCTCTCTTACCTTGACAACAAAAGGGATTTTATTATATAATCTACTCTACTATAGGTTTAATAACATCTTGAAAAATTTTCCTGTCAAAAACTATTACCTTCAAGTTCCTCCTTCTTCAACCATTCACTTGTTCTTTCCAAAGAACTATAGTAGATTAGTGAAAACTAACGTTGCTTTATATCAGTAGATTGCATTTCAAAAAATAGCTCTATGCCTATAACTTCCTTGCCATGGAGGTAAAGTTAATTTAATTGTGTGATCTGTTGCTTCTTCTGGAAGCTTTCTGAGAGTTGGGGAATATCTTGGCAAGTCTCTGGTTCTCAGAAAGTTGCTACTTGTATGATCAAGGCCATGTACATTAACCATGTTTTATACATATATACTTATGGTTTTCCTAAAATTTTGGTTAGAGATGCAGTTTTTGTACATCTGCTAAAAGATTATTTGAGATGGGAATGCTCTGTAAATTTTTTTCAATAAATACCAAAATAGAGTTTATAGAGTGTTTGCTATTTCCTTGTCATTCTTGAGCACAAATTTGGTAACATAAAGACCAAATGGTCCCAATGATTCCACGTTTCAATTTATTTAGAGAAACGTCTTTTCATAGATTGTATCTCACATAGCAAGTATCAGCTAGGGGTGCCTAAATGTTCACACTCGTCTTGCTATTCTTTATTATTTGCAAAAGTTTCTTTAGATAGTCAGAGCCACACTTTCCATTTTTCTCCTATTAAATGCTTAACTTTTACTTTGGTATTCTCTTTTCTGAAACTGAATAACCATGTCATGGATATCAATTACATCAAGATCTTCACTTGCTGCAAACTATTGCAAACATTGATTTTGCTTTTATGCCTCTAGTATATGTCTGGATGAATTTGTCTATATTTCCTGGCTTGGCATTTCTGCCACTTCCTATACTTGTCAGTTGTCTGAGCCATTTAGTAGATTACTTTGCTGTCCTCATTTTTCTCAAGTACATCATCAACTTGCAACAGACAACCTTTGCAAGGCTAGTGTCAATCTGAGTGCTTTTGCTGTTCTGCATTCATCCTTTACCACATTATTACCAAAAAATATACAAATTATTTTGCCAACATTTTATATTTTAGGGACAGCAGATTGGTTACATTTCTATTCATACTCTCTCTTTTCCTTCAGTGAGTACTTCTGTTTATTACAGGAACATTTCTGTGGCTGAGGTCAAACTTCAAGTGGGTTCTCAGCACTTCCAGGTAATATCCACAGTATTTCCCAGTCAATTCACCCTAACATTCTTAACGTAGACTCAGCTGATGACTTTGCTTTTTATTTCACTGAGAATATATCAGTGAGAAGAAAACTTTATCCTCCTGCCAACAACTTTACCACATACATACCTATGTATCTGTATACTCTATGTTTCCTCCTGCTACAAAGCATTGAACAGTCCTATTCTTACTAAGGGCACTAGACTTACATATTTGATCTCATTCAATTTCTTCTACTCAAGGACTTTTGCTCCTGCAAATATATTACCTCTTTTCTGCATCATCAAAATTTTCCTGTTAAGGGATTATTCCCACTAGCTTGCAAACACAATATAATATTTTCCATGCAAAACAAACAACATACACACAATTAATAGAGGGCTGGCTACCCTCATTTTTCAATCGTTCTAATTTTACTTCAGTTAGACATTAAAATTAAACATATTGCCAACACATATGCATTAACAATGTCACTTAATGGAATATCATGGCCCCAACTTTTTTCTATGCACTGTATATAGAAATTCTAAACATAGATCATATCTGTTAAAAGGTAAATAACAGATTGACCAAGGACACATTTACATTATTAGATTATCACCAAAAGGAAAATATATTTAAAATTCACACAATTTCTAGATTCATAAATCTAGGACTAGAGTTTGAGAACCATTTCAAAAGAGGGTGGGGAATTAACTCCAAAGCTTGGGTCAGCAACAAATCTGGATTTATTTGCCCTGAGTGCCCTTGAGCACATCTTTCTCATGGATATAGAGAAAGAGGACTGCTCATGGATTTGCATATTCAGGATCTAGCCAAATGTTCTTATATATTTTCATTATCAATGTTCACTATTAAAAATGACCCTTTTATACATCTTTAGGTCATGATTGTCACTGACAAATATAATATAATCACTCAAATGGAATCAGACCTTGTGATCATTCCACTAAGTACAGCAGTTAGTGTGGTATAATAGATAAAGCAGAGAAAACAAAGCACGACACTCAGGAGGCTGAGTGCATCCAGGCTTTATGTCCTTTGCAAAATTGTTTTCGTCCTTTACAAAATTGTTTTCTTTCTCTACAGATTGACAGTGTTCGATTAGATGATCCATATGCTCTTTTTCACTCTGAAACTCAAGGAAGATTTTTTTTTGGCCAACAATATTTAAAACTAACCTTTTATTTTCAGCTCTTCTAGTTACATTTCAGAACTAGTGCTTAATATGGATTATGTAAAATTTAATCCTCACAACAATCCTTTGAATTTTGGTACAATTAATATCACAGATAAAGACACTGACAATTAAAAAGCTAATTAAAATGCTCAGAGGCTCTCAGTTGGTAAGTGGTGGAGCTTACCTGGCCATCTGACACAAAAGCTGAGATCTCTTAACCATCTCACAAGACTACCTCTCCCAAAGAGTGGGCAGAATTGTAGAGTGAATTATAATATAAGTAGAATGAAATACTGTTTAATGAATATCTGTGGTGGGATTAAATTTTGAGACTTTATAAACCTGCCAATTTCCTTACTCTTACTCTTAAGAGGCAAGCATTTCTTCAGGGCAATGATTACGTAGACTATAGAGAACAATGAGCTAGATTTTTGGCTTTTGATATCTAAATTGACTTTTTAAACTATCGTGAGTTAATTAGTTTTTGAGAGCCAGGATTTTAAACTTTTAAACAGTTAGGTTCCTAGGAGTATGGAAATGAAGTTCATGTCTTTTTCAATGGATTTAAAAGGGCATGAGAGCAAGTCTACATCTTACACAGAAATTAGGAGGTACAGTAGCCTAGACAGAGAAGAAGAGTCAGAAAGGAAGGAAGGTAGCTAGAGCTGAGGAAAAGGGATCTATGACCTATTCTCCTGTGTCTGAAAATCTTGGGGAAGGGACCAAGTGATAGAAGCCCCAAATAACTCTTCTAGGGTACTAGAGAGTAGTGGAGATGTAGGTTGATATTTTTGGCTAGAACCCTGGGAGTGTCAGCCTCTCAGAAGATCCTCATGGAATGGTGATATCTATGAAACAGATATCTAGAGTGAAAATGCCTCCATAGAAGAACCAGGGGGTTGGAGGCAAACTCCACAAATTTCTGAACTTGTGTCAACATGGAAGAACACTTCATTTTTCCTGTGCCGTCACAGAGTGTGTGGAAGTTAGGTAAGAGGGACTTTAATTTTGGGGTAGACTCAAGTTTAGGATAAGGAGAATGCAGAGTAAAAGGGCATCAAATAGAGGGACCGGGAAAGGTGGATGGTGATAACCTGATGTCAGAAAAAATACAGAACTATCAGTCAATATGGAGGAGGTTATAGAATAACAAGTAACTGACTTCCAAATTACCATGTATGTACCCGAGGAAGTTAAATGTGTTTCAGAGAAAAGAGTAAGGGGTGTCAGATCCTGAAGTGACTGCATCCATCTTGAACTGACTGAAAACATTTTGGCAATTGAATTAAATCTATTATGTTTGAGAAACTGACTAGGAAAAACTGGAGTTAACTGAGTTAAGTTTTCTATCATCATGTGGAAGAAGGGCTTGAAATAGAAATCGAGTTCAGTTTGGAAAATATAAAGCAGTTAAATATTTCCTGTATTTTCAGATAAGCAGACTAACAACATCATAGTAAAGATGGAAGACTATATTGAGAAATTAGGGAAAACTTCTCAGACGATTTGGGTTCTGAATTGAGCCTTGAAATGTGAGTAACATTATTAGACAAAAAAATATGGGAGAGAGGCAGGGGTGGAAACTGTATACCAGCTGCAGACAGTATGAACAAAGAAGGCACATAGTTGCGAAAATTGTTGTCTTCAGGGACCAGTGTGACTAGAGCATAGGGCTTTTGGAGGGCATATCAGGATATATAACAAGAAAAGTTGTTTGATCATGAATGGAAAAGAACACTATTCTTATGAGTTTGGATATTTTCCTACCTGAAGACAGTGAGAGGCTGTTGAAAGATTTTGAGCAGGGAAGAGATACAAATTGCTTGCATTTTCATAAGTTACTCTTCTAAGTACCATGCTGGTTTATCCAACTTCCTACTTGACATTCACACTTGGATGTCTCACAGACAGGTAAACTAAACCAGTTTAAGGGTAAATTCTTGACTCCTTCCATATCTTCTCTTTCGGGCTTCTCTATTCCAGGAAATGGCACTTCCTTTCCTTTATATGTTCATGCCACAATGCCCTTGATCCATTTACCCCTCTATATTTAGCTTTTTTTTTTTTCTATTGTGTCAACATTACTAGCACAACAGATTTCAAATATGCACACTTATCTTCATCTTCCCTGCCTTCACTTCTAGCCCAAGTCACCAGCTCTCCTCATCTGGATCCTTGGAACTGACTCTAACCTACTTTTCTCCATCTTCTACTCTTGCCTCTTTCAATCCATTTTTCCCATTACAGCAAGAATAATATTTCTAAAGCCAAAGTAAGCTCATGCATGCTCTGCTTCAATTCCTTCAGTCTCTCCTTATGACCCTTAGAAAAAAATCGCAAATCAACATTACCAACAGGCCCTGTGTTATATGCCCCTTGCGTACTTTTCCAGTGGCATCTCTTGCCTCTCCTTACTTTACCCTTTAATCTTCAGCTATACCGACTTTCTTCCAGTTGCTGAAATGAATTAAGCTCTTTCCTAGTTGATGGTATTTTCACATATTCCTCTCCTCCAACTGTCTTTCTGGTAACTTTAAACATCCTTTGGTTTCAATTAATATCATTCTTAGAGAATTCTGCTTTGAATCGCCATTCAAATTAAGACCCTGTTTTTTTTGTTGTTGTTGTTTTTGTTTTTTTTATAAATTTTATTTATTTATTTATTTATTTATTTATTTATTTATTTATTTATGCTGTGTTGGGTCTTCATTTCTGTGCGAGGGCTTTCTCTAGTTGTGGCAAGCGGGGGCCACTCTTCATCGCGGTGCGCGGGCCTCTCATTATCGCGGCCCCCCCTGTTGCGGAGCACAGGCTCCAGACGCGCAGGCTCAGTAGTTGTGGCTCACGGGCCTAGCTGCTCCGTGGCATGTGGGATCTTCCCAGACCAGGGCTCAAACCCGTGTCCCCTGCATTGGCAGGCAGATTCTCAACCACTGTGCCACCAGGGAAGCCCAAGACCCTGTTTTAACGTTCATCACATCATTTCCTTTTTTACACCACAGCTTATACTTATGTATTAATTTATTTGCTGATTTGTTTAATGTTTGGCTCCCCTGGTAGATTATAAACTCCATAATCATATCTATTCTGTTTTTTGATCAATCACTAGCTGCTATCCCAAGGACTGGCACAAGTAGGTTCTTCTTAAAAACTTGATGAATAAGTGAGTAAAGGAATGACAGTCAATGATGTGAAAGCCAGGTATCAAGTCTGAAGAAAGAAAATCTGTTTAAAAAACTTGGTGATAAAAAATAGTGAAAGTTGGAATTTGGTGCAATTGTATGTTATAGAAAAACAAAAGATAAAAATTTATCATTTTCATTTCATGAGGTAGGTGGTCCTAGACAAATACAGCGGCTCCACACTCATCAGATTCCTAGCTGCCATGTATTTTACCGCCCTGCTTTCCCAAGCGTGGCACTATCTGAACCAAGATGGACACACAAATTCTACCAACAGGGCCACATCCCAGGCCATAGAGAAATGGAAGGGGAGGCAAAGGGCATGCACCCTCTCTTTAAGGTTTTCCAGAACTTCCACAGAACACTTCTCTTTACATCGTGTCGGACAAATATTAAGTGGTCATAACTAGTTTCAAAGGCTCTAGGAGTATGTTTTCCCAGAAACAATTGGGGATCTGTTATCAAGAAAGAAGGAGAGAATGAGAGTGTGGGTTTGGACCATTAGCAGTCTCTGCCATATGGTGGTTATAATGAAAACAGAGAGAGTAGAACAAATATGAGCCACCTTTTAGAAGTCTTGAGCACTCAGTTCTGATTAGATGAGCTCCACTATATCTCATTTTATAAATGAAAAAATGAGGTCAGTTAGAATGAATATCTGTATCTACACACTTTCTTACTTCCTGTCACCCTAATAACATAAGGCTCATTCTGGTCAACAAATGATTTCATTTATGTTGACATTTTAAACAAATTTCATTTGAACTAAAACTTAATGAGGAATTCACAAAACATCCTCAAAATGCTTAAGCAGTTTGCACAGTGTAAATATTTAAGACAAATATATCCAAATACATAAACACTGGCTGTCTCATCTTTCTCATAGATAAATCCAAACACATCAAGGGGGGCAGTGAAAAGTCAGCTGTCTTTGTTCAGATGTTGTTTAGCATATCCCCAGATGCAGTGGAAAACACTTTGGGGGTGTTCTTTCCTTTCTGTTAATCCTTTTTATCATTGTATAATGTTTCAAAATTTGGAGATATAATCCTGCTAATAGAAAATGTGTCTAATTCAAATCTCATCCACATAAACGTGTTTTGCTCACAAAACAAATTTTTAAAGTAAGATGAAAGGATGAAATATCATCTACTATTTGTGTGTTTTGTTATACCTTATTACAATTAAATAGCACTCTGTGCTTACAAAATATCTGTACAATGTGTAGAGGTTTATCTTCTGATCATGTCCTTTGTTTTTCCTTTTGGGCAAATTTGGAACTTTTGGTTTAGTAATAACTTCTCATCTCAAATAGAAGCTTTTGCCAAAATTCTATCACATTGATGTACAGTAATGTAGTAACATAATCCATATTCACACAGACATAAAACCATGACAACATTAAAAATAAACCAAATAACAATCAATTATGGAGTATTTATAGAAGTGTAGGCAGTGACCTTGGTACTTGACATGCATTATCTACTTGAAAATGATCGGTGATCATTTTCACATTTCATTGATGAGGAAACTAAATTAAAGCTATTAAGCATTATATCCAAGAATATAAAGCTCACAGAATCAAACCAAGTCTCTGTGACTCAGGTCTTATCCCGTTCTAGATTGCGTGCATATCTGCCTGCCCTCCCCTTAATCTTGATGGACATTTGTCTTGATGGACATTACATTAATTAAAAAACCCCAAAAATATATCTAAGGATATCTGGCTAATTTTTTTTTTTTCGCTTTTATGGGAGGTGTGGGTTCACACCTTATCAAAAGTTTTTCACTTGAGGTCATTGACCCCAGTGGGTTCCAGAATATGCTTTGTGCCTATGAACTTCCTGAAATTTTATACATTTACTTAGGGAGAATGTTTATAGCCTTCATCAGATTCTTACAAGGATCTTTGATTACTAAACACCTAAAACTCTAGAAAAATCAATAAATATTCGTGACTGATCAACATGACAAGCTGGTAAGAAACATGTTTATATATTCCTTTGAAACACGGCACTGCTCTTTTTAAGAAACTTGAGTGGGTGAGACTTGTTGAAATATATCCACTACTTTAAATTACTATGGGAGAAAGGTCAAGTCAGTATTCACTAGAAGCCTGTTGCTCCATTGGGTGGTACTGGGATGTGTGGTAAGAACACAGAGGTGTGATGATTGAATTCTACTTGGACTCAGACCCTTCCCTCTCTAACTCTGGGGTAAGTTTCTTAATAATTCTTTCCTCAGTTTAAAAAAAAATTTGGATGATGGTATAAGCCCTGTCTAAGCAATTGTAAATGAGATAATATATATAACAAACAAACAAACACAATTATCATTAACAACAAATTGAATTTCTGAACTTCTCTACTTCATTCTAGGTTTTATAATGACAGAGTAAGTCATTTTACTGATCTGGGACTTCAGTTCCTCTTAGGAAAATAAGAATCCTCTCTTCTGCTCTGCCTCCCAGAAGCAGTGTTTGAATAACAATAACAATAAAGTGATATTTAAAGGCTATTTCTTCAGTGAAGCCTGCCTATCTGAAATAGTATCAAGTTCATTAATGCAACAATGAACTAGATGCCTAAACTAGATGCTTTTTAACTAGATGCTTAAACTAGAACTGGAATTGGAGTAGTAAACTAGATGCATTGAGTACTTTTAATTCAAGTCAAATAAATTAAATAATTAGTTCAATAAATTTGCATAACTCAATAATCCCTTCTTCCTTGACCATGATCCATTCTTCACCATCCGAAGTTACATAAGCTATCCATTTATTTCTTTGCCTGTTGTTTCTCTGCCCCACTACAATGGAAAATCTATGAAGTCAGGGCGTTTTTTGGTATCAGCAGTGTCTATAATAGTGCCTGGAACATAGTAGGCACTAACAAATATTGTTGTATGGATGTTGGATAATTTACATGAACAAAATGCTTTGATACAATGACGGAAAAATATCATTTACACGAAAAATTTTATTGCAATTACCTTTTTCCTTATTTCTCTATTATTTAATTATTTTTCTCCTGTGGGCCTTTCCTTTCTTCCCAACTGTTGATGAGTGCTCCCTTAATTTCTTATTACTTCCACCACAAATCTCCCCTTTCATCTCTGTTGGGCACTGTCATGTCACTGCTGCAAACATGACGCAGGAGCCAGAGCTGTGTGGTGACAATGGCTCAAGCTCTGTGGTCAGTCACGTGTGAGCTCCTGACTCAGCCACTAACTAGCTGTGTGTCCTGAGAAAACTTGATTAACGTTTTTAAGCCTTAGTCTTTTCTAACCTGTAAAATTTATTTTTCAGTTTAGAATAGAGCAAGAGAAAGAACATAGGAAAAAGGGAATCACAAAACTTACCTTGGCTAGACAGTGTGGATTAGAAAATCATAAAAAGGAGAGTTCATAGACTAACCTTGATGACAATTGGCAAAAGGAGTGAATTTTAAAGTCATGACATGGATCTCAGGTTTAAGTTTCAGCAGCAGCCTTTATAATGGAAAAAAGCTGTTATATCCATTAGTAACTACATCAATAAGCCCTTCTGTGGTTGTTCTTACTATTTGGACTTTAACAAATGCCCTAAATATGTGTGTTCTTCAGGGAACATTTGACTACATTCTGAAGCACCTCGGGAGCTCCTATGTGGGCAGACACAGATTGTTGGGGCCAGATGGGCCCGTGGACTTTAAGTATAGTGGCATAATAGCACACCTTCTCAGAGTAGTTCTTCCATCCAAAAACTCCTACTTGGTGCATATTC
This sequence comes from Balaenoptera ricei, assembly GCF_028023285.1. Lineage (NCBI taxonomy): Eukaryota > Metazoa > Chordata > Mammalia > Artiodactyla > Balaenopteridae > Balaenoptera > Balaenoptera ricei. The sequence goes on from NC_082643.1 coordinate 15,795,247, forward strand.
CTCCTTTAAACCACAGCACATAAATCATTCCATGCTGAGAGCTCTAAACTTGCTCAATAGGAAGGTGAAGTATGAAGATATGTGGGATAATTCCAGGAGAAAATCAAGTTATTATAGATGCTATTTTAGTAAACAACTTTGATGGGAACAGAAAGTCCAAAAGTCAATTGTGTGCCAAGGTGGAGATAATTTCTCACTTTTGAATACTAATTAAACGTATCTTATTGAAGTCTTTTGGGATGACGGGTCCTAAAATGGTGGACACGTGTGGAGTGGTAGAATTAAAAAGGGTTCAGAAAATGTTACCAGTATTGGATGAGTCTGTGAAAATGATCTTCCCACAGGAGCTGTGATGTGATGCCCATTTTCCCATGACTTCACAGATTTTAACAGGACTGATGACAAAAGAAAATGGTCTTTCTTTTTTATTTTTTGACCTATTTTGCTATCATGATGTTTACACTTGGGCCTTGATTCAGTTGGTCTTAATGGAAAACAATTTAAGAAGCAACGAAGTTAAGTTGTTTGCTTATTAGGGCAAAAAGGATGCTGCACTTATCTGCATACATATTTACACCTGTATAGGTAATTTGTCTCAAAATGATAGTAAAATTGTAATTGGTCTGGATTGCCAAAATTTAAGTCTATGCCATTTTTGTCATAGAGTGGTGGAAAAAGGCTGCAAGGTCTGTTGAAATATGAGAGTATACCAGTTAATTTGGATGCATTGCCCATTTCTTCTCATCATTTGTATACATTAATGGTGTATACAAACACCTGTGACTCTTGTCTCTCTCAGTTTCTTGTGGGACAAGTTTGAATTGCCTGGTTGTTAACAATTCCAGGAGTAGACCTTAACCAATGCTCGACAGGAGTTGGTGGATAAATACCCCAGCACTCTTTCCCCTTGGGTGGGATAACTATGAAGCTTACATTATTGGGTCTCCCAGAAGTCCCCAACAGGACTGAGCCCTAGCTGTGCAGCACACTGTGATAATCTGCTCATTGACAATCTACTCATTACACACTCCGTATAAATTTCCTTTCCTGTCTCACTCCTCTACCCCAGTACTTATGCTTCCTGGGATCACTTATCAAATAAACTATTGATATTTCACTCAAATAATTATCTTTAGCTCTCCCCCCAGAGGGATCCTAACTGAAGACATGGAGTCATAAAAAGATGCAGAAGCACTGTGGATAGGATTTCAGAAAGAGTAATTTATGGATAAGGGTAGATCATTTCATTTGTTCATTTATTCATTCATTCACTTCCTCATTCATCATTTACTTGATAAGAGCCTGTAATGTTACCATAATTAAGGTAGACCTTGTCATGACTAATAATACTTCACTCCCATTCATGGGAAGCTCACGGTTAACATAATACCTGGACTTTAAAGGCTTTAAAAGGCTGACACTATTACAATTTTTTCCCCTGTGCTAGGAACCAAACTCTAAATTGACAAGATGGAATAAGGGGGATTTGCTAATTCTTCCTTTACAAATAATGGAGTTTTTAAACATAGGCACAGGGCAGAGCTAAAACAGGACCCTGTCTGTGGAGACTACCATTTTTGTTTCATATGCAAAGGGAAATCATTGCCATATGGTCTCTCTACACCCAGCTCATAAGGGTGGCATTAGTGAATTCTTTTTTTGTGGATTTCCTGGATTTAAGATGCTCCATAAGTACAAGGCGTTATGTTCTCAAGTCTTACTATATTTTTTCTGTAAAAAAATCACACAGGTTTTGTTTAAACTGGCATGTAGGAGGTTTCAGAAAACACATTTTATTCCCACTCTCTTGCTCTGTTCCCTCAGTACCATCTGGTATAAGGGAGCGCCTCCTTAATTGACACTAATGACTGGGAGATCCATTGCAAATTACTGAATTTTGCAGATTAGCAAACATGATTATAAAAATCAAGGAGTCTGCACTGAACTAATGTATTTTGTTGAGAACTAAGAAAAAAATTTAAACACATTATTAGAGCTTAATCTTCTAATATAAATAGATACTTTATAGGGGTTGACTGTGCCATTAGGGAACACAGGAACATAATGTTCTGTGGAAAAAATCAGTTGCAATTTGAAAAGAAAATGTCCTCATGCTTTATGCTTTTTCTGAATGTTACCAATATTCACACTACACATGAACTAAGAGTAAGTTAGAGTCGTCCCATAAGAATCTTAGAGGTCATCTTGTATCATTTGTTCTGATGTACGAAATGCACAGAGATTATTTGTGCATGTGTGTCTCTTTCTGTTGTGCCTTACTGCTTTATAATAACACTGCTTATGTTAATGGAAATTTTGTGGTTTGTAAACATTTTAAATGTCAGCTGTTGAGGCTCTTAACGCTTATTATTCCAATTCCCATTTCTGTGTTATCCTTGCGCTTTATTGGGCAACAAAATCTCTCGCTTCCTCCCACACACCAGTGTAAATAGTTTAGCACACACAACCCATATTGCATACAACTTTCTTAGGCCCAGCTGTGTGTGCCTTCTGCATCCTTCAGGAATTCAATCATCAAGAGGGGTAAGGGGAGAAGGAAGGGAGGAGGAGAGAGAATGAATATAGAGGAGACAGTCACAGCATAGATAAGTTAGAGATTTTTTTTCTACCTTTAAGTATTGTCCTAAACAATACTGTGTATTATGAAGTAATAGTATTGCCAGCTTCTTTTCAAATAAAAAGCTCTTTGAGATCAAGTTGAAGTTAGGTGTAGAATTTCGAGCTCCAGAGGTTGTTGCTCTGACTGAGTTACTTTTCTGATCACAAGGAAACTAGGATGAAAAGGCCCAGTGCCATTTACCTCACTGTGATATAGTCAAAAGCCATAGGAGGAGCATGCCCAGGAGAGGTAGTCAAAAAGTCACCCCATGTTCCCTCTCCAGCTGGGAACTACACTACGAAACATCCTGCCTTGCATGTGATAGGAAGTTAACACTTCTGAAACTAGAAGCAAGAGGAACAAAGGATGTACATCTGATTGTGTGAATTAAGAGAAATAATGTCATTTAAACAAATAAGAACTTACTTAAGCCATTACCTATTTTTCTTAGTCTAGATTTCTTCTAGTAGGAACTCTTAATCCACATCTGATTTTTTAAAATAAGCTATCTTTAAAAATTAAAATTAAAAAAGTATAAAAGCAATTTAAAAACTTTATTATGGTATGTTTATGATTCAATTAACAATATATTAAATTCACTGCAAGAAAAAAATTAAGACAGAATGCAAATGCATGGCATCAGTAAGGAAATGATTCCTTACTGAATGTTTTGTAATCAAGTTCTGCTGAACTTTCTCATTTCTCACTGAGCAAGTTGGAAAAGATTAGAAGAGATTATCTTAGTCTTAGGTATTATGTGGATTTAGCTTTTTCCCCCCTTCATTGTAATTCTTTAGAGTACTTTCTCTAATGTATTCTCTTTTCTGTTTTAAACACTGTTTTTAACAATTTTAAACACTGTCAACATTTTTGTTTGAAAGCTGTTCAGTAGTGAGAACGTCATAAAACTTGACTCCTAAAGGATTTTAGATTATGAAATGTAAGTGACTTAGTCACTGATTGGATTATGCTTATAATAACTAAAACATCAGAGATCAAACGTATATGCTTAGATTTATTTAAATTAATCCAGGGAAATTTTTGATGAAAATGCATCATTCATTTATGCTCCTTAAAAACAAACAAAATAAAGCAAAAGATAATTTTTGAGCCCTTCGTTTGTGCACATTTCTATAACAGTAGGAAAAAAAAAATCAATCTGCATATGAATGGCTAGAATAATTAATTTTTTCCTATGGTTTTCTAGCACAAAATATATCTACTTCATGGCGTCTTGACTTTTTTTTTTTTGAGTTTATATTGGTTCACCCCACTGAAAGAATTAAGAAAAACACAATACAAAAGAGGGGTTAATTGCCAAAGCTTGCATGAGTAATGCCTGACAGCCTGTGGTAACACTGAATTAATTGAATAGGAAACCAACTAAGAGTTGGGTGATGCAGGCTTATATAACTATGGTGGATAAGGATGTATAACATATTTTCAGGAAAGAAAAAGGAATCACTGATGCACCAATCAATACAAGGAAAAGCAAAAGACGTGGTGAATGGAGAGAAGTTCTAACCTCTTTTCCTAAGGAAAACGTTCTCTTGATATGAATAGATAAGTTGGCAAAGGAAGGAGCTGATGCTGAGTCTTGTCTTGGTGTTCCTGTCTGTCACCGCTACGGCTGAAACGCAGTCACTTCTAAGAACTTGAGAGGTATTCCCCAGCAGTCACCATAATGTTTACCCGCAGGGAGTTGGGTCCAACAAGTCCAGCAACCAAATTGGCTTAAAGACATTTCATCTCAAAAGGTCTCTGTCATGTTCAAAAAGAGCAAGTCATCTTTAATCTACTGTTTAAATTGAAAGTGAAAGACAGTAGACATTAACCTGAGGTCTCCACTCCAGTCACATTACAAAATTGCATTAAAATGCCCCGGGTAGAATGACAGTCTATAATAACACTCTGTGCTGCTGCTCTAAAATATTAATCATTCTCTTTGTAGGCCTGGAAGATGGTATGCAAGTGAAAAAATATTATAACAAATGCAGGTGGTAATAGGGACCTTCCCCTTGAGCCTTAGGAAATGTTCTAAGCAATGGGGAAAAATATTCAGACCAGAAAAAGACCCTAATTATTGTATAATCAGATTCCTCTGTACTTAGGCAACACACATTGCTTCTATCTCACCCGGATTCTCTAATGTAAGTATATATTATTCCCATTTCAAAGATAAAAACACTAAGACACATTTCTTTTTGCCATGGCTTGATACATTAACATTCTTAGTAAAATAGAACCAAAGTTGAAGAGAAGATGGACTAAATCAACAAGGAAGACTCAAATTAATTTCTGAGCCAGGCTAATAACACTGAGCTCTTCCGTCTTAGGCTTTTGCTTATTCTGTCACTTCCTACTGCTTCTTTCTTTTAATCAGCCATGAATCCTTCTAAAAGGACTGTGTTCCAGTTAAAGATGTTCGCTTAAACAGCGTTGTTTCTGAAACCATGTGGACATAAAATTGAGCCATGGTACAAGGTGAGGCATAGGACCTCATGGTGTCCAGGGGCAAAGGACCCGGGCACTTTGTGGGCTGTGGTGAGGTTCACTGGAGTCACAGTCTGCTTACCAACTTAAGCAGCTTCTAGCGTTTGCAGTATCAGCCACTTGGACTATTGCCATCCATTCAGCATCTTCCAACACTCTCGAGACAAAGGTAGAGAAGGAGTCCTAAGAGAAGAGGAAGAAGCTTTAACAGCAAGTCACTTGAGTTCCTGGGCCTTCTCTAGCTTTGCGCCCTCATTTGTAATTGTTACCTACCTTTTCAAGTAGGGCTCCGACAAGGGCCCTCCTGCCCGGTGTCACTCTCGCCAATAGACGGAGTTCGGTTCAGAAGCAAAGGACAGCGTTATTCTCCGATCAGAGGGTGGAGAGGTGCGAGCTCACGCTCTAGAGCACACGCTGTCCCCACAGGCAGAGCTGCTTTCCCGGGCTCTCCTCCGCGGGGAGGGGGTGGAGCTCTCGGCGTGCACAGTCTTGCCGCTCACAGCACCGGCGCCTGCGCGCAGGGCTGACGCAGCGTCTCTGCGCACGGCCGGCCGCCGCCATCTTGGCTCGTGGTGGTGTGCGCCGCGCTTCTCCACACAGGCGCCGAGGAGTGTCCCCGCGGCCGTTCTGCGCTGGGAAAGCCAGTCCGACGAGTCAGGTGCAAGACCTCTGCACGCGGCCCCCTACAGGCAAGTGAAACTAGACTAAGGACAAAAGAACAGATTAGACCTTATTTTATCATTTAGATTCCATCTTATTTTCCCCGGAGACCTCAGTGGACTTTGCCAGGAACATAGGCTCCAGCTGCTGGTGGTGTAGAAGCAAGAATGTGGGCTGTAGTTTCACTGAAGTGGTTGCGCTCGACAATTGTCTTAACCTCTCTGAGACTTATTTGCTTTGTATGTGTTTTTACACATACTATAAAACCCAGTTCACAAGGTTGCTTTGAGGACTTCATATTATAATGCTCCTGGCACAGTCCCTGAGAGAGTGGAGTTCACAGAATGTTCTTTACTTGCAATAACTGTACCTGAGTCTGAACGTTTGTGGTGGTGGCAGAGACTGTTCATTTTCAGACAGAGTCTCCAGCTCCCAGAAAATTGCGTAGAACGTGACAGGAACTCAGGAGATAAGAGGTCTCTTTTCGTAGCCTCGCCTCATTCACAGTGCTCCACACGCGCTGCGCTTTCCTCTTTCCCTTGAATCTTTCAAGCTCCTTGCCACATCTTTTGCATTTTACAGCTGCTCTTTTCTTTTCTGGAATGTCAGTTCCACACCTCTTCATACTGTGGCCTCCTCTTTGTCATTTGGGTGCCGGGTTAACTGCCTACCTCCTTGGTGAAGCCTTCCCAGTTATATTTATATATAAACAGCTTTCTTCTAAGTGAGGAGTCCCCCTCCAGGTCCACATCTTCTGTGTGATCTTTCAGACCCAACCACAGACCATGACAAGGGTGGGGTGACAGTGGAATTGCCCTCTGCACAGCACAAGTGCATTGCGGTTTTCTGGAGGGAGTTGCAGTCAGGAGTCAGGCCCCCCCTCCCCCCCACCAGGTCAAGCACACTCATACTCTCATCTGTCTGTTCCTAACCCCGGCGTCTCCATTCTGAGGTCTCTTTCTTGGGGACCCTGGCTGAGGCACATGTACTTTGACACAGCATCTTTCTCCTCCTAGCCCTTCCCCCTCTACCTTCTCCCAGCCCATGGATCTAGAAAGACAAAGAAGCATTTCTGTATGGGCTCCTCTTCAGTGAGATGATTCCCTCATCTGTGCTTCATCCATCTGACACTCACCCTGTGCTTTCTGTGGGGAAAAATGGAACGTTGGTAAGCTGATGCTTCTTTTTGCCTCTTGCTTGCACTGTTTCAGTAGGTGAATAAAGGCTTGATTGTTATTTTATGTTTGCTTCATTGCCCATGAGCGGTTGATTGACACTAAGAACTTATCAATATTTGAAATTATCTTGTTTGTTTATTGGTCTTCTTTACTGCCTCCATTTCCTGACTTGAATGCAAGCTCCACGATTCTAGGGACTCTGTCTGCTCTGTCTACTGCTACACCTGCAGTACCCAGACAAGTACCTGGCATATATTAGGTCTTAAGTGGAAATATGAACACTGAATACCTGGCACACATACCTGGTAAACTATACTTCATCTGGGCTCTTCCCAGCAGGCAGATCTGTGTGCACCATGCTTCTCACAAGGATAAGAATAAGATTCAGGCCATTAATACCAGTTCTCTGGTCTTCTTCATTTTCCTGATAAGATCAATATCATACAGTAAATATACTCCACCTGCCTAGTTTTTTCATCCACTGCATCTTGTAAGACAACTTCAAACGACATTCTTTATAACATACTGTGGTCTACACTTACAGTTTCCATTGCCTTGTCTGCTACTGATGACTGATTGGCTGGGACATTCCTCAGTTGCTTATTAATTGTTGCTTCTTTTATTAAATAACCCATCTCTATAGGTCTTTCCTCTCCCATGTCCAGGGAATCTTACACTTGACCCATTTCACTTGTTACAACAAATGCTAAACTCTAAGACAGAGGTCAGAAAATTATTGACAATGGGTCAAATCCAGCAAGTGGCCTATTTTTCTATAGTTCTGGAGCTAAGAGTGGATTTTACATTTTCTAAAGGGTTGTTCAAATAAAAGGAATACGGGATAGAGACAGTATTTGGCTAATAAAGCCTAAAGTATTTACATTCTATCTGGCCCTTTGGAGGAAAAGATTGCTGAACCCTGCTCTAAAAGATAACCAGCCAGCCCCAGGAATGCCAGCACTCACAGATCTACTTGCTATCAGCCAAAAGGCTGCACTAATATGGCTAGCTAGCCTTCAAAGAAGGCTATTTACCTAATTATTAGAGAAATTAGCTCTTCTGTGTTTGGCTTCTGTACCAGGAATATAATCTTTCCAAAGTGACTTCCTTATATAAATCTGGGGACAAAGTTTCAGTTGCCACTTCAAATAGTAAGCCAACCCTACTATTTATTCTATCTGTTCTTCTAATTAGAAAAGAGTTTGAGGCCTCCTTTGGACTTGATAGTACAGTGTTTGTCACTTTTGCTCTCTGTCCCTAGGTGGCAATTATTTGCAGCAGTTTACTATGGAGTATAGAAGATGATTAATAAAATAGACAGTGCTAAGTTTCTAAATTTATGCTGGCAAATAAAAGAAGAGTGGGCCAAGGTGGGAAGCCAAGGGGATTATAAAAGTGAGAAAGACAATTTGCCAAGATTCATCCATCAGGAATATAAAACTGTGTAGACCTCCACTAAGTTTTCTGTTGTTTTGATGAAAATGCCTGAAAAAAAAGAGTTGACTGCATTTGGAAGGCATAGACGTGTCCTTTTGGCTTCAAAGAGCAGTTACCTTCATGTACTGTTTACCAAGCATTGTTCTAGGTACTACAGATGAAACAGTGAACAGAATAATGTTCCCACCTTGACACATCATTTTAGTGTGGGAGGCTGGCACGTGTTAGGTGGTGGTAAGTGCTATGGTGGTAAATAAAATAGAGTGAGGGAGATAGGAAGAGTCAAAGAAGGAATGTTGCTATTTTATGTGGAGAGTTTAAGGAAAGCCTGGCTAATGAGATGACAGTAGAGTAGAGAGAGGAAGGAAGTATGAGCGTTGATATTGGGACAGGAGCATTTTATGCAGAAGGAACTACAAAAAGCCAAGATATCAAGGTGGAAGCATGGTCCATTCAAAGAATAGCAAGGAGGTTAATGCAACCAAGTAGAGGAAAAAGGGGAGAGTGGAGAAGGTGAGGTCAGAGAAGTGGCAGGGAACCAGATGTAGAGGATGTTATTGACTTTTATTCTGAATGAGACAGGAAGTGATTGCAGGCTTTTAGCATAGGATTAAAATAATATGATTTAGACTTTAAAATGATAGTTGGGACTTATCTCTATGGAGAATAGATTTGAAAGCGGGGAGTTGGGAGAGCAGAGTGAACACTGGGATTTTAGCTAGGTGACCATTTCAGTAATCCCAGAAATGATTAAAGTCAGGACCAGAGAGGTAGCAGTAGAGGCAGTTAAAAGATGGTTTTTTAAAGAACATACTGTATTTTGAAACTGGAGCCCATATTTTTTTGATGTATTGGATACAAGGTATGAGAGAAAGAGATGGTCAATGATGACTCCAAACATTTTGTCCAGAACAAATAGAATGATGAAGTTGACATTTGCTGAGATGGAGAAAAACATGAAAAGAGCAGGTTTGATGGAGTAAATCGGAAGTTTGGTTTGGGACTTGTTAATTTGAGATACTTATTGGACATCCATGTGGAGATGTGTAAGACACAGAAGAATGTACAAGTCAGAGAGGGATTTGGGCAGATATCTATCTATCTATCTATCTATATAGATAGATAGATATATGTAGATATATATCGATATACATTTATATATATATATATATATATATATATATATATATATATATGAGTTGTCATTTTGTTTAGCTTATATTTAAAAGCATTAAATGGAATGAGGTTCCCCAGGGAGTCAGTGTCTTTAGAGACGAGTAGTTCTTTGAGAACTGAGCTCTGGGCTGTAGATGTAGGGAACGTAGAGGAACAAACAAGGGAGACTGAGAAGGAGCAGCCAGTAAAGTGACAGAACTGACAGACTGTGGGTGTTAGTACCTGAGTGAAGAGACTATATTAAGGAATGTCTGATCAATTCTGTCAAGATCTGATAATGCAGAATAAAGTGAACATTAGATTTTAGCAATGGCGGGCCAAAGTAATCTTTGGTAAAGAGAGGGAGAAGATGGAGTGGGTTTAGCAGAGAATGAGAGAAGAAAGTACAAAGCCAATTACTCTCTTGAGTAAGTTATTTTGAATTTTATGGTAAAGGGGCATAAGAGAAATTAGCTAACAACTAGGAAGCATATATCTCCAAGGAAAACATTTGTAAAGGGAGATATTATAGTATATTTGGATGCTAATGGGAAGTGAAGGAAATATTCTAAAAAGCAGATGAGAAAGGGGACAGTCAATGGCTGGAATGGTGTCTCTGAATGCATGGTATCCAGAGATTGGAGGAATTGGACTTCCATAGGTGCATGGAGAGTGCATCCATGATAAAAGGAGAAATATAGTTAGACTATGAAATGTGGTGGTAAGAGTGAGTGGAAACTCTTTGGATTGCTTCTGGTTCCTCAGTGAAATAGGAAGAAAGGTTATCAGCCAAGAAAGAGGATGGGAGAAAAAATATTGCAGGTTCAAAGAGTGATTGTGGAATGAATGTGAGCTACATGAAAACCAAGTTGGGAGCTGGACCAGATCAGAAGAAGGGCTAGTGTAGTTGCTTATGGGGCTATAGTCCTGAAGTAGTGTATTTAGAGCAGACGAACAAAGGTGTTACACCTATTAGGTGGGGTCAGACCACTGTTAAGCTTCAGGTTCAGGTGACATTACAGGTTGAACTAGGGTAGACTAGGCAAACGTGAACACTTATATGGCAACTCAAACTCTTCATGTAAGAGCAGAAAATAGCACCTATGCCAATTTTGAAAGGCCTTAGAATAGAGTGACACCCCCACGCTCTGAGACGGTTGTTGATTCTCTTAATCCTCCCAAATCATGGGAGTCAGTCACATTTAATGTCTTTTTCTTTATTGGGAATAAGCATGGGGATATGGCAATGGTGTGAGGAGTGTGGGGAAAGATATGCAAGTAGTGAGTAATTAATTAAATTTCAAGCCTTACTTTTCCTGTGCTGTTTTGATGGAGCAACAAATCCTGTAAACCAAAAGAATTTGGGGCAGAAAAGTAAGATCTTAGCTCTTCTGCTAACTTTGTTATTTTAATTAGTTTTACAGTTAATCTCTCTAGACCTAGTTTAGTCACCTCTCTGGGACCCATGTTAATAATCTGCCCATGGTTTTGTAAAATTAAGAAAAACACATCAAATGCCACCTGTTTAACATCATCATTTCATTGTTGATTGTTGGTTGTTGTTTGGTTATTTTCTTAAGACATGGATATAGAAATTAAATGTATGCTTAGTTTTAACTACAAATGTTTTGTGGAGATTTAGTTATCATCCTTGTGGCTTTTTATTGAAAGGGTAACAACTCTGATAATTGGAAGAACTTGGTGTTATAATCACTCCTTCAAGTTGAATTTTATGAACAAGAGGAAATTTTTTAAATGCTAGAGTTTCACAGGCCTCTTAGATAGCCTCATCCACCAGAGGGCAGACAGCAGAAACAAGAATTACAATCCTGCATCCTGTGAAACGAAAAAACCACATTCACAGAAAGATAGACAAAATGAAAAGGCAGAGGACTAAGTACCAGATGAAGGAACAAGATAAAACCCCAGAAAAACAACTAAATGAAGTGGAGATAGGAAACCTTCCAGAAAAAGAATTCTGAATAATGATAGTGAAGGTGATCCAGGACCTCGGAAAAAGAATGGAGGCAAAGACTGAGAAGATGCAAGAAATGTTTAACAAAGACCTAGAAGAATTAAAGAACAAACACCTAGAAGCATTAAAGAACAAACAAACAGAGATGAACAATACAATAATTGAAATGAAAAATACACTAGAAGGAAACAATAGCAGAATAACTGAGGCAGAAGAACAGATAAGTGACCTGGAAGACAGAATTGTGGAATTGACTGCCACAGAACAGAATAAAGAAAAAAGAATGAAAAGAAATGAAGACAGCCTAAGAGACCTCTGGGACATTAAATGCACCAACATTCACATTACAGGGGTCCCAGAAGGAGAAGAGAGAAAGGACCTGAGAAAGTATTTGAGGAGATTATACTCAAAAACTTCCCTAACATGGGAAAGGAAATAGCCACCCAAGTCCAGGAAGTGCAGAGAGTCCCAGGCAGGATAAACCCAAGAAGAAACATGTCAAGATACATAGTAATCAAATTGACAAAAAATAAAGAAAAAAAAATTATTGAAAACAACAAGGGAAAAATGACAAACATACAAGGGAACTCCCATAAGGTTAACAGCTGATTTCTCAGCAGAAACTCTACAAGCCAGAAGGGAGTGGCATGATATATTTAGAGTGATGAAAGGGAAGAAACTACAACCAAGATTACTCTACCCGGCAAGGATCTCATCTGATTTGATGGAGAAATCAAAAGCTTTACAGATAAGCAAAAGCTAAGAGGATTCAGCACCACCAAACCAGCTCTACAACAAATGCTAAAGGAACTTCTCTAAGTGGGAAACACAAGAGAAGAAAAGGACCTACAAAAACCCCCCAAAACAATTAAAAAAATGTTAAGAGGAACATACATATCGATAATTACCTTAAATGGGAATGGATTAAATGCTCCAGCCAAATGACACAGGCTAGCTGAATGGATACAAAAAGACCATATATATGCTGTCTACAAGACACCCACTTCAGACCTAGGGACACATACAGACTGAAAGTGAGGGAATGGAAAAAGATATTCCATGCAAATGGAAATCAAAAGAAAGATGGAGTGGCTATACTCATAACGGATAAAATAGACTTTAACATACAGAATGTTACAAGAGACAAGGAAGGACACTACATAATGATCAAGGGATCAATCCAAGAAGAAGATATAACAATTATAAATATATATGCACCCAACATAGGAGCACCTCAATACGTAAGGCAAATGCTAACAGCTATAAAAGAGGAAATCAACAGTAACAATAATAGTGGGGGACTTTAACACCTCACTTACACCAATGGACAGATCATCCAGACAGAAAATTAATAAGGAAACACAAGCTTTAAATGACACAATAGACCAGATAGATTTAATTGGTATTTATAGGACACTCCATCTGAAAACAGAAGATTACACTTTCTTCTCAAGTGCACATGGAACATTCTCCAGGATAGATCACATCTTGGGTCACAAATCAAGCCTTGGTAAGTTTAAGAAAATTGAAATCGTATCAATCATCTTTTCTGACCACAACACTATGAGATTAGAAATAAATTACAGTGAAGAAAACGTAAAAAACACAAACACATGGAGGCTAAACAATATGTTACTAAATAACCTGAGTTGAAGAAATCAAAAAATACCTAGAGACAAATGACAACAAAAACATGATGATCCAAAACCTATGGGATGCAGCAAAAGCAGTTCTAAGAGGGAAGTTTATAGCAATACAATCCTACCTCTAGAAGCAAGAAAAATCTCAAATAAACAATCTAGCCTTACACCTAAAGGAACTAGACAGAGAAGAAGAAAAAAAAAAAAAACCCCGAAGTTAGTAGAAGGAAAGAAATCATAAAGATCAGAACAGAAATAAATGAAATAGAAACAAAGAACACAATAGCAAAGATCAATAAAACTAAAAGCTGTTTCTTTGAGAAGATAAACAAAATGGATAAACCTTTAGCCAGACTCATCAAGAAAAAGGGGGAGAGGACTCAAATCAATAAAATAAGAAATGAAAAAGGAGAAGTTACAACAGACACCTCAAAAATACAAAACATCATAAGAGACTACTACAAGAAACTCTATGCCAATAAAATGGACAACCTGGAAGAAATGGACAAATTCTTAGAAAGGTATAACCTTCCAAGACTGAACCAGGAAGAAATAGAAAATATGAACAGACCAATCACAAGTAATGAAATTGAAACTGTGATTAAAAATCTTCCAATGAACAAAAGTCCAGGACCAGATGGCTTTACAGGCGAATTCTATCAAACATTTAGAGAAGAGCCAACACCCATCCTTCTCAAACTCTTCCAAAAAATTGCAGAGTAAGGAGCACTCCGAAACTCATTCTACAAGGCCACCATCACCCTGATACCAAAGGCAGACAAAGATACCACAGACAAAGAAAATTACAGACCAATATCACTGATGAATGTAGATGCAAAATCCTCAACAAAATACTAGAAAACAAAATCCAACAGCACATTAAAAGGATCATACACCATGATCAAGTGAGATTTATCCCAGGGATGCAAGGATTCTTCAATGTTCACAAATCAATCAATGTGATACACCATAGTAACAAATTGAAGAATCAAAACCATATGATTATCTCAATAGATGCAGAAAGAGCTTTTGACAAAATTCTACACCCATTTATGATAAAAACTCTCCAGAGTGGGCATAGAGGGAACCTACCTCAACATAATAAAGGCCATATACGAGAAATCCACAGCAAACATTCTCAATGGTGAAAAACTGAAAGCATTTCCTCTAAGATCAGGAACAAGACAAGGATGTCCACTCTCGCCAGTATTATTCAACATAGCTTTGGAAGTCCTAGCCAAGGCAATCAGAGAAGAAAAAGAAATAAAAGGAATCCAAACTGGAAAAGAAGAAGTAAAACTGTCACTGTTTGCAGATGACATGGTAGTATACATAGAAAACCCTAAAGATGCCACCAGAAACCTACTAGAGCTAATCGATGAATTTGGTAAAGTTGCAGGATACAAAATTAATGCATGGAAATCTCTTGCATTCCTATACACTAACAAAGAATGATCAAAAAGAGAAATTAAGGAAACAATCCCATTCACCATTGCAACAAAAAGAATAAAATACCTAGGAATAAACCTACCTAAGGAGGTAAAAGACCTGTAGTCAGAAAACTATAAGACACTGATGAAAGAAATCAAAGATGATACAAACAGATGGAGAGATATAAAATGTTCTTGGATTGGAAGAATCAATATTGTGAAATTGACTATGCTACCCAAAGTAGTCTACAGATTCAGTGCATTCCCTACCAATGGCATTTTCCACAGAACTAGAACAAAAAATTTCACAATTTGTATGGAAACACAAAAGACCCCGAATAGTCAAAGCAATCTTGAGAAAGAAAAACAGAGCTGGAGAAATCAGGCTCCCGGACTTCAGAGTATAATACAAAGCTACAGTAATCAAGACAATATGGTACTGGCACGAAAACAGAAATATAGATCAGTGAAACAGGATAGAAAGCCCAGAGATAAACACACGCACCTGTGGTCAACCAATCTATGACAAAGGAGGCAGGGATGTACGATGGAGAAAAGAGAGTCTCTTCAATAAGTGGTGCTGGGAAAACTGGACAGCTCCATGTAAAAGAAGGAAATTAGAACACTCCCTAAAATCATACACAAAAATAAACTCAAAATGGATTAAAGACCTAAATGTAAGACCGGATACTCTAAAATTCTTAGAGGAAGACATAGGAAGAACACTCTTTGACATAAACCACAGCAAGATCTTTTTTGACCCACCTCCTAGAGTAATGGAAATGAAAACAAAAATAAACAAATGCGCCCTAATGAAACTTAAAAGCTTTTGCACAGCAAAGGAAACTATAAAAAAGATGAAAAGACAACCCACAGAATGGGAGAACATATTTGCAAATGAATTGATGGACAAAGGATTAATCTCCAAAGTATATAAATAGCCCATGCAGCTCAGTATTAAAAAAACAAACAACCTAATCCAAAAATGGGCAGAAGACCTGAATAGACATTTCTCCAAAGAAGACATACAGATGGCCAAGAGGCACATGAAAAGTTGCTCAACATCACTAATTATTAGAGAAATGCAAATCAAAGCTACAATGAGGTAACACCTCACACCAGTCAGAATGGCCATCATCAAAAAATCTACAAACAACAAATGTTGGAGAGAGTGTGGAGAAAAGGGAACCCTCTTGCACTGTTGGTGGGAATGTAAATTGATACAGCCACTATGGAGAACAGTATGGAGGTTCCTTAAAAAGTAAAAATAGAATTACCATATGACCCAGCAATCCCACTCCTGGGCATATACCCAGAGAAAACCATAATTCAAAAAGACACATGCACCCCAATGTTCATTGTAGCACTATTTACAATAGCCAGGTCATGGAAGCAACCTAAATGCCCATCGACAGACAAATGGATAAAGAAGAAGTGGTACATATATACAATGGAATATTACTCAGCCATAAAAAGGAACAAAATTGGGTCATTTGTAGAGACGTGGATGGACCTAGAGACTGTCATACAGAGTGAAGTAAGTCAGAAAGAGTAGAACAAATATCGTATATTAACACATATATGTGGAATCTAGAAAAATGGTACAGATGAACCAGTTTGCAAGGCAGAAATACACAGATGCATAGAACAAACATATGGTCACCAGGCGGGGAAAGCGACTGCGGGGGGCGGGTGGTGTGATGAATTGGGAGATTGGGATTGACATATATACACTAATGTGTATAAAATAGATAACTAATAACCTGCTGTATAAAAAATAAATTTAAAAAATAAAATGCTAGAGTTTCTACTATACTATGTTTTAAATTTGTACACTTAAATGACCTTTTTAATTTCATTTACAATCATGCTAAATGAGACTTTTTCTCGTAACATTTTTAAGTATTAGAGAAGTCTTTATACTCAGTTGGCTCTAAAGATCAATCTTTAACATTTAGTAGATGTAAGTACAAAAGACATGATCTCATCAAACCCTTGATATGAAATTTCTTTTCATTTTATAGTTCGTAATTTTATTTTTTCATTACCTAGTAAGAATGTTGTTCAGGGTTAGACTTTGCTATTCTAAAGTTCTATATTCCACCTGTTGTATTGACATTTGGATTAGAGAGGAGTTGTTGAATGGCTAGTATCATATAAGGCTTAAGTAGGAGTCATTAGTTCACAATTGATTTTTTTAAAGTTTTTTTAAAAATAATTATTTTATTTATTTTTGTCTGTGTTGGGTCTTCGTTGCTGCACGTGGGCCTTCTCTAGTTGCAGTGAGTGGGGGCTACACTTCGTTGCAGCGCACGGGCTTCTCATCGGGGTGGCTTCTCTTGTTGCAGAGCATGGACTCTAGGCGTGCGGGCTTCAGTAGTTGTGGTGCATGGGCTTAGTTGCTCCACGGCATGTGGGATCTTCCCGGACCAGGGCTCAAACCTGTGTCCCCTGCATTGGCAGGTGGATTCTTAACCCCTGCGCCACCAGGGAAGCCCCTCAATTGATTTTGGTGTGCACCAAAATTAACCAAATCTTCCCACTAAATTGTACCTTTAAAAATTACAATATATTATAAATTTAGTTGCTGCTGTCTATCTCAGAACCATGTCATATGGGGAGAATTTTGGCACTGGTATACCTTGCGTATATTACTTAACTGACCAGACCCTCAGTGTCCTTTTGTACACTGAGGGGATAAATGAGATGGCTTTGGAATCTAAGCTTTTCCAACTCTAAGATCCCATGAATCCATTTGAAGTTATGTAAGTCTTTGCACATTTAAAAGAGTTGTCTAATATTTACCTAATTGATAAGCGAGACCAATTAAACTTTCCCTATCCAATTAAATGTCTCCTAGATTCATTATTTACTCTCCTCCTTTCATTGCCACTACTTGACTTGTGGAACTAAGCACTTGGACTTTTGCATTGGCTTCCAAGCTGGTTTTTTGGTGATATCTATACTGAACTCCAATAATAGATTGCTCATTAATTACTTCATTCAACAAATATTTTTTAAATGTCTAGTATGTTCCAGGCACTATTTTGCTTCAGCAGAGACAACAGTGAATACAATAGACAAAACTACTTTATTTCATAGAGCTCAGATTCTAGTGACGGAAGAAAGATAATAATAAACCAGTATAGTATACATGTTGAATAGTCATAAGTGGAATGAGAAAAATAAGCAGGGTTTAAATTTAGGGAAAACTAGGGTAGGGTAGGGTGGAGGAATAATTTAAAGTAGGATGATCAGGGAAGGCCCACTGATAAAAGGACTTCTCAACTGAGACTGCTCAAGTATTTATTGTAACACATTTAGTGAGTGTCAGATAATGTGTCATGTGAAGCATTTGCAAGAGGAGGAAAATGCAGAAGCACAATCTTAAAATTCAAGGAGATTAGAGTTTGGTGGGAAAAATGAACAAAGCGTACAGTAAAAAAGGTGTTTATGATATAATCTCAAAAACATGAGTCCAGATTCATTCTCTGCCACGTTTCAGTTGTGCTGTCTGGAAATTGATTAACATTGCTAAACTTCAGTGTGTTCATCTATAAAACTGATATTATAACAGTACCCACACCTGTATCCTGATATAAGTAAAAAGGTTAAACGCACTCATACATTTTATTTTGTATCTCATAAACTGAGTGCTGTAGCCAGCATACTAGTTGGTACTTAATATGTGTTCAGTGATTAAATAAAAGAACAATAATTTGTTTTTTAAAAAGTGATTTTTGTTTTACAGTTTTACCCATTGTACATAAACAGTTGTAGAATTTTTTAATGGTAAACTTTTTAAGCTTTTAAAATTTATGCTTATCTTTTGAATTATCTGAGCTATAAAATAATCTGAGCACAATAGCAACTGTGAATTGAAATAAAAACAACCTTAACAGCAATGATTAAAATGTTAAATCTTTGGTCTATAAATATAATTTTCTATGAACAAAAATAAATATTGACTTTAAATCCACAGCAATTTTTGTTAGCCTCTAGGGTCCTTAGGTAGCATGAAAGAGTGTTAGTTTACAAGATGAACGAGTCTGTTTCCTTCTGCTACATGAAGGTTTAATTTTGATGACAGTGAAGGCCATCCCTAGTACCTGGGTAACAGCTATTTACATATTGGATTGAAGTTGGCATTTAAAACCATTTTTAGATAGAGTGAAACAAGCTGTAACCCCTTTTAGCCGAAATTGGGTTAATCAAAGACACCAGTCAGTTTCATACTATAAAAGAAGTAATATGAAAAGAATGCAATATAAGTACTGTATATATTTGTTTTGCTGCTCAGCTGTGTAGTACAACTATAGAACCCACTATGAAATATCATGTAGGCAAACGACATTACTTTTTATCTCACACTCTTCCATATTTCAGTATGTTGAAATCAAAAGCCAAGTTAAGGGTTTTGTGAAAAGCCACAACTCTTTCATCAAATTGCTATACCTAGTACATTTCTAAAATGGTAAACCTGATACAAATAAAACCAGGAAAATTGTTTTTGATGCATTTTAGCTTTGCATCAGAAAATATTGAAATAAGCACTTAAGGCAAATAGTTGTCTCTCAAAGCTATAGTAGCTTTTTTCCCCCTCACAAAATCCATCAGCTTTTGAAGAGGAATAAGTCATTCACTTGAAAACAGAGGTTATATCAGCAAAAAAGACAATACATGCTTGACAAACAAAATCCTCCCATTCATGAGAAGAATTTTATTTAAATTTCAAATCAGTAGCAAACCCTATCCAAACAATTTTGACCAGAAAAGAAAATGAACTCTGTATTTCTATGGAGAGTTTGTGAAGCATAACATATGATAGATGTTATCTTTCTTATACCCTTGCTTACCACTGGAAAGTACCGTAGGTCATGAAAAAGTACGGCACAATTCATGTTTAATTCAGTTTGATAGTACTCATCCTGCATGGAGCCAAATAAGTAATCCTTGAACCCAATTATTATAATTTAATTATCCTTCAACCCTTATAGTACATACCAGGAAATATTTTTTATGGTTACAAATAAGCTTTAATATAAGTTGTTAGCAAACAAGTGTAAATCATATCAAATCACAGAAATTAATTCTTTATTTTCAAGGATGAGGCAGGGCTGATGTCACTTTAAATTTTTATATCCAACATCTTTATTTGCAAGATTAGCAAGCCATCTTTGACTTTTTTAATATTATAAAACTTGTTTGGGAAAATACTTGTAGAAAAATGCATTATAAAAACTATAGTTAGTATATCATTTGGGAAATAAAAAGAAACATGTTATTGGAAATGGAGGTTATTGAAATTTTCAGTCTGAAAGTGATTTTGAATTAAGTTCTGTGAAATAATTTGACATTGTAAGAAACACATGAAAGGCAGTCATTTTAATATTTTCAAGTTCTGGATATTAAACATTTTATAGAGCAGATAATTTTATATTTCACTTTCGGTCTAATGTTTGATATTGTGCATTCATTGCCATACTGGAAAAAAAGTTTGATGGGGCCACAGATTATGTAGTTTGGGTAACATATTTTCCTTTGGATTTCATCAAATTCACATGACTACCAACCCTCTAATCACAAATACAACATGTCATTGTAGAATAATAAAATATGCCTTGTTGGAGATGTTTTTAAGCAAAAGAGTCATAAATAGCATGTTTTTCCACACATAAGTTCTGAACCGGAATGAGACAGATAGAAACCAAAATAACTCATTTATTGATTCAGTAAGAATTAGAGGACTTGGCTTATATCTGAAGGCAAGAGGGCTTCTTAAATTCAACCACAAGTTACCTAGAATTCTTCCCATAGGGACAGACTTTCTAGAGGAACAGAGTGGAGTGAAAATATTTTTGATGTGAGTCTCTTCTCTTACGAGAAAGAGAAATAGAGGGATGGGGTTGTAAGTACCCAGGTTCTTCTCCCATGCTTACTAGTTAGAAAAATCAATTCCATTTAAACTGGAGTCAAAATATGATTAGAGAGGGCAAGAATATTAGCCAATGAGTGATTCTTTCCCATGCAAGGAAACATCAGGGACTGGAGAAGCAGACTAATGCTTGCTTCACCTAAAACATCTCTTGGATATGGGATAATGGAGACAAATAAGGAATGGTGCTAGGTAGACAAGGAATCTGACCAAGACTGCTACTTTAATCAACATTTATCAAGTAGCTGCCATGCACAAAAGACAATGCTTTATACAGATGTTTGCAGAGGTTGAACTCAGTAAATAAAGTTAATTAATAAAAAATGATATAAAATCTCCAACTGAAATAAAAATCCAAGTCAAGAGTTAATTAATTGGTGCCACAATTCCAATTGTCTTTGTTTATGGTTTGGAAAAAGAAAAAGAAAGCAAGCAATAAGCAGAGTACCAAGTTGCACTGTCATGTATTTAACATCTTGATTTCTTTTGTTATAGATTGCAAAAACTGGCCTCAATTCTTCCCTGCATCATGCATCCATGATCTTTTTAATCTAGCTTTGCAGTGTTCTGGGATTGGCCGTGGGGCTTGGTTGGGTCAGTAACATGTAGCAAACATGACTAAGTAGAAGCTGGAAAAGTGCTTGAAAGAATAAGCTTACCCTCTCTCTTGCATTGCTTCCAGCACCAGGCCTGGTCTACAGCCTGCTGGAGTGTAGGAGGCATGTAGTAGAGTTAATTTATTCCAGTTGTCCCAACTGAAGCTGGCCTAGGTAAGCCTGATGCCAATAAAGTGAGTGCAGCAAAGTTCAGCAGATACAACTAGAAAGTAACCCAGACACTTGGGCATCGAAAGCTTACTGTTATAGCCACTGAAGTTTTTTATTTTTTTTTAATTTTTATTTTTAACATCTTTATTGGAGTATGATTGCTTTACAATGTTGTGTTAGTTTCTGCTGTATAACAAAGTGAATCAGCTATACATATACATATATCCCCATATCCCCTTCCTCTTGCGTCTCTCTCCCACCCTCCCTATCCCACCCATCTAGGTGGTGACAAACACCGAGCTGATCTCCCTGTGCTATGTGGCTGCTTCCCACTAGCTAGCTATTTTACATTTGGTAGTGTATATATATCCATTACACTCTCTCACTTCGTCCCAGCTTACCCTTCCCCATCCCCGTGTCCTCAAGTCCATTCTCTACGTCTGCATCTTTATTCCTGTCCTTGCCCTAGGTTCTTCAGAACCTTTTTTTTTTTTTTTGATTCCATATATATGTGTTAGCATACGGTATTTGTTTTTCTCTTTCTGACTTACTTCACTCTGTATGACAGGCTCTAGGTCCATCCACCTTACTACAAATAACTCAATTTCGTTTCTTTTTATGGCTGAGTAATATTCCATTGTATATATGTGCCACATCTTCTTTATCCATTCATCTGTTGATGGACACTTAGGTTGCTTCCATGCCCTGGCTATTGTAAATAGAGCTGCAATGAACATTTTGGTACATGACTCTTTTTGAATTATGGTTTTCTCAGGGTATATGCCCAGTAGTGGGATTGCTGGGTCATATGGTAGTTCTATTTGTAGTTTTTTAAGGAACCTCCATACTGTTCTCCATAGTGGCTGTATCAATTTACATTCCCACCAACAGTGCAAGAGTGTTCCCTTTTCTCCACACCCTCTCCAGCATTTATTGTTTCTAGATTTTTTGATGATAGCCATTCTGACCAGTGTGAAATGATATCTCATTGTAGTTTTGATTTGCATTTCTCTAATGATTAATGATGTTGAGCATTCTTTCAAGTGTTTGTTGGCAATCTGTATATCTTCTTTGGAGAAATGTCTATTAAGGTCTTCTGCCCATTTTTGGATTGGGTTGTTTGTTTTTTTGTTATTGAGCTGCATGAGCTGCTTGTAAATTTTGGAGATTAATCCTTTGTCAGTTGCTTCATTTGCAAATATTTTCTCCCATTCTGAGGGTTGTCTTTTGTTCTTGATTATGGTTTCCTTTGCTGTGCAAAAGCTTTTAAGTTTCATTAGGTCCCATTTGTTTATTTGTGTTTTTATTTCCATTTCTCTAGGAGGTGGGTCAAAAAGGATCTTGCTGTGATTTATGTCATAGAGTGTTCTGCCTATGTCTTCCTCTAAGAGTTTGATAGTGTCTGGCCTTACATTTAGGTCTTTAATCCATTTTGTGCTTTTTTTTGTGTATGGTGTTAGGGAGTGTTCTAATTTCATAGTTTTACATGTAGCTGTCCAGTTTTCCCAGCACCATTTATTGAAGAGGCTGTCTTTTCTCCACTGTATATTCTTGCCTCCTTTATCAAAGATAAGGTGACCATATGTGCGTGGGTTTATCTCTGGGCTTTCTATGCTGTTCCATTGATCTATATTTCTGTTTTTGTGCCAGTACCATACTGTCTTGATTACTGTAGCTTTGTAGTATAGTCTGAAGTCAGGGAGCCTGATTCCTCCAGCTCCATTTTTCGTTCTCAAGATTGCTTTGGCTATTCGGGGTCTTTTGTGTTTCCATACAAATTGTGAAATTTTTTGTTCTAGTTCTGTGAAAAATGCCAGTGGTAGTTTGATAGGGATTGCATTGAATCTGTAGATTGCTTTGGGTAGTAGAGTCATTTTCACAATGTTGATTCTTCCAATCCAAGATCATGGTATATCTCTCCATCTGTTTGTATCATCTTTAATTTCTTTCATCAGTGTCTTATAATTTTCTGCATACAGGTCTTTTGTCTCCTTAGGTAGGTTTATTCCTAGATACTTTATTCTTTTTGTTGCAGTGGTAAATGGGAGTGTTTTCTTAATTTCACTTTCAGAGTTTTCATCATTAGTGTATAGGAATGCAAGAGATTTCTGTACATTAATTTTGTAATCTGCTACTTTACCAAATTCATTGATTAGCTCTAGTAGTTTTCTGGTAGCATCTTTAGGATTCTCTATGTATAATATCATGTCATCTGCAAACAGTGACAGCTTTACTTCTTCTTTTCCTATTTGGATTCCTTTTATTTCTTTTTCTTCTCTGATTGCTGTGGCTAAAACTTCCAAAACTATGTTGAATAATAGTGGTGAGAGTGGGCAACCTTGTCTTGTTCCTGATCATAGTGGAAATGGTTTCAGTTTTTCACCTTTGAGAACGATGTTGGCTGTGGGTTTGTCATATATGGCCTTTATTATGTTGAGGAAAGTTCCCTCTATGCCTACTTTCTGCAGGGTTTTTATCATAAATGGGTGTTGAATTTTGTCAAAAGCTTTCTCTGCATCTATTGAGATGATGATATGGTTTTTCTCCTTCAGTTTGTTAATATGGTGTATCACGTTGATTTATTTGCATATATTGAAGAATCCTTGCATTGCTGGAATAAACCCCACTTGATGATGGTGTATGATCCTTTTAATGTGCCGTTGGATTTCTGTTTGCTAGTATTTTGTTGAGGATTTTTGCATTTATGTTCATCAGTGATATTGGCCTGTAGTTTTCTTTCTTTGTGACATCTTTGTCTGGTTTTGGTATCAGGGTGATGGCGGCCTCGTAGAATGAGTTTGGGAGTGTTCCTCCCTCTGCTATATTTTGGAAGAGTTTGAGAAGGATAGGTGTTAGCTCTTCTCTAAATGTTTGATAGAATTCGCCTGTGAAGCCATCTGGTCCTGGGCTTTTGTTTCTTGGAAGATTTTTAATCACAGTTTCAATTTCAGGTCTTCTGATTGGTCTGTTCATATTTTCTATTTCTTCCTGGTTCTGTGTCGGCAGGTTGTGCATTTCTAAGAATTTGTCCATTTCTTCCAGGTTGTCCATTTTATTGGCATAGAGTAGCTTGTAGTAATCTCTCATGATCCTTTATATTTCTGCAGTGTCAGTTGTTACTTCTCCTTTTTTCATTTCTAGTTCTATTGATTTGAGTCTCCTCCCTTTTTTTCTTGATGAGTCTGGCTAATGGTTTATCAATTTTGTTTATCTTCTCAAAGAACAAGCTTTTAGTTTTATTGATCTTTGTTATCGTTTCCTTCATTTCTTTTTCATTTATTTCTGATCTGATCTTTATGATTTCTTTCCTTCTGCTAACTTTGGGGTTTTTTTGTTCTTCTTTCTCTAATTGCTTTAGGTGCAAGGTTAGGTTGTTTATTTGAGATGTTCCCTGTTTCTTAAGGTAGGATTGTATTGCTATAAACTTCCGACTTAGAACTGCTTTTGCTGCATCCCATAGGATTTGGGTCGTCATGTCTCCATTGTCATTTGTTTCTAGGTATTTTTTGATTTCCTCTTTGATTTCTTCAGTGATCACTTCGTTATTAAGTAGTGTATTGTTTAGCCTCCATGTGTTTGTATTTTTTACAGATTTTTTCCTGTAATTGATATCTAGTCTCATAGCATTGTGGTCAGTAAGATACTTGATATGATTTCAATTTTCTTAAATTTACCAAGGCTTGATTTGTGACCCAAGATATGATCTATCCTGGAGAATGTTCCATGAGCACTGGAGAAGAAAGTGTATTTTGTTGTTTTTGTATGGAATATCCTATAAATATCAATTAAATACAACTTGTTTAATGTGTCATTTTAAGGTTGTGTTTCCTCATTTCATTTCATTTTGGATGATGTGTCCATTGGTTAAAGTGGGGTGTTAAAGTCCCCTACTATTACTGTGTTACTGTTGATTTCTCCTTTTATGGCTGTTAGCATTTGCCTTATGTATTGAGGTGCTTCTATGTTGGGTGCATAAATATTTACAATTGTTGTATCTTCTTTTTGGATTTATCGCTTGATCTTTATGTAGTGTCCTTTTTTGTCTTTTGTAATCGTTTTTTATTTTAAAGTCTAGTTTGTCTGATATGAGAATTGCTACTCCAGCTTTCTTTTGATTTCCATTTGCATGGAGTATCTTTTTCCATCCCTTCACTTACAGTCTGTATGTATCCCTAGGTCTGAAGTGGGTCTCTTGTAGACAGCATATATATGGGCTTGTTTTTGTATCTATTCAGCCAGTCTATGTCTTTTGGTTGGAGCATTTCATCCATTTTCTTTTGAGGTAATTATCGATATGTATGTTCCTATTCCCATTTTCTTAATTGTTTCGGGTTTGTTTTTGTAGTTCTTTTCCTTCTCTTGTGTTTCCTTCCTAGAGAAGTTGCTTTAGCATTTGTTGTAAAGCTGGTTTGGTGGTGCTGAATTCTCTTAGCTTTTGCTTGTCTGTAAAGATTTTAATTTCTCTGTTGAATCTGAATGAGATCTTTGCTGGTTAGAGTAATCTTGGTTGTAGGTTTTTCCCTTTCATCACTTTAAATATGTCCTGCCACTCCCTTCTGGCTTGCAGAGTTTGTGCTGAACAATCAGCCTATAACCTTATGGGGATTCCCTTGTATGTTATTTGTTTTTTTTCCCTTGCTGCTTTTAATATTTTTTCTTTGTATTTGATTTTTTAAAAATAAATTTAATTGTTTATTTGTTTATTTATATTTGGCTGCATTGGGTCTTCGTTGCTCTGCATGGGCTTTCTGTTGTTGTGGCACACAGGCTTAATTGCTCCACGGCATATGGAATCTTCCTGGACCAGGGCTCAAACCAGTGTCCCCTGCATTGGCAGGCAGATTCTTAACCACTGCGCCACGAGGGACGTCTCTCTGTATTTAATTTTTGATAGTTCCATTAATATGTGTCTTTGCGTGTTTCTCCTTGTATTTATTCTGTATGGGACTCTCTGCGCTTCCTGTACTTGACTATTTGTTTTCCCATATTAGGGAAGTTTTCAATTATAATCTCTTCAAATATTTTCTCAGTCCCTTTCTTTTTCTCTTTGTCTTCTGGGACCCCTATAATTCGAATGTTGGTGTGTTTAATCTTGCCCCAGATTTCCCTCAGACTGTCCTCAAGTCTTTTCATTTTTTCTTTATTCTGCTCTATGATAGTTATTTCCAGTGTTTTATCTTCCAGGTCACTTATCCGTTCTTCTTTGTCAGTTATTCTGCTATTGATTCCTTCTAGAGAATTTTTAATTTCATTTATCGTGTTGTTCATCATTGTTTGTTTGCTCTTTAGTTCTTCTAGGTCCTTGTTAAACATTTCTTTTATTTTCTCCATTCTATTTCCAAGATTTTGGATTATCTTTACTATCATTACTCTGAATTCTTTTTTAGGTAGACTGCCTATTTCCTCTTCGTTTGTTTGTTCTGGTGGGTTTTTACTTTACTCCTTCAATCTGCTGCGTATTTCTCTGTCTTCTCGTTTTGCTTAACTTACTGTGTTTGGGGTTTCCTTTTCTCAGGCTACAGGTTTGTAGTTCCCGTTGTTTTTGGCATCTGCCCCCCGGTAGGTAAGGTTGCTTCAGTGGGTTGTGTAGGCTTCCTGGTGGAGGAGACTGGTGCCTGTGTTATGGTGGATGGGGCTGGTTCTTGTCTTTCTGGGGGGCAGCACCACATCTGGTGTCGGGTTCTGGGGTGTCTGTGAACTTATAATGATTTTAGGCAGCCTCTCTTCTAATGGGTGGGGTTGTATTCCTGTCTTGCTTGTTGATTGGCATGGGGTGTCCAGCACCGGAGCTTGCTGGCTGTTGCATGGAGGTGGGTCTTAGAGTTGAGATGGAGATCTCTGGGAGAGCTCTCGCTGATTGATATTACATGGGGCCAGGATGTCTCTGGTAGACCAATGTCCTGAACTCGACTCTCCCACCTCAGAGGCTCAGGCCTGACACCCGGCCAGAGCACCAAGACCCTTTCAGCCACATGGCTTTTGGGCAGTCTGTGGTCTTCTGCCAGCATTCAGTAGGTGTTCTGTAGTTGTTGCTCCACATGTAGATGTATTTTTAATGTATTTGTGGGGGTGAAGGTGATTTCCACATCTTACTCCTCCACCATCTTGAGGGTCCTCCTCAAGATATTTTAGACGTACCCATCTTTTGGGGCCACCAATGTAGGTGAAAGTAAAGGTAGAGTGTGAGTATCTGAAATCAGGCAGGACATGGTCATGGCGGGGCCAGGGGTGCTCCGCCACTGAGGTTTTGTGGTTCTTTTTATACAGCATTATGGTGGCCATAGGTAAATGGTACAGTTTCTTTCCATGCTCCCTTCCTCCCTTTCTTTATGCCTATTCCTGCAATCTCTTTCTTTCTTTCTTCCTTCAGTGATAGATCAAAATTTATTCATCATTTTCTGTGTGTCAGGCACTATGCAAAGAACTGGAGATGCAAGGATAATGAGGCACTAACCCAACCACTTTATCCTTATCTCTCTACAATTCAGGCTTTCTTATGACTATCAAAATCAATAGGCTATAAAATTAAGTGACTATCTGCAGCCATGTCTAATTTGGTTAATTGTTGAATTCAAAGCTCTTTGAGCATCTTAGTGGAGGTAAATAATAGACAGTGCTTAGTCATTACTTTTATTGTTAGCTGTAGCTTCATGTCTAAAAGCCTGGGCATAAAGCCATGTGCTAACCTTTAAGGTTGTTGCTATCTAAAATGCCAGGGGGAAAAAACATATCAAGTGAAGTATACTTTAATCATAGGAGTTGCTAGAAGGAAAATATATACTAATGTGGGACTACACGTGACGTGATGACATACTATCAATATTAAAAGTCATACTTTAAATGGCCTTACAGAAAAAAATCTAAAATATATAGATTTATATTTTAATTAAAATTTTTTATTATGAAAAACTCTCTCTCTCGCTCTCTCTCTCTTTCTCTCTCTCTCTCTCTGTATATATTGTGTTGGCCAAAAAGTTCATTCAGAGTTTTTGTAATGTCTTATGGAAAACCCCAAATGAACTTTTTGGCCAACCCAATACATGTCATATATTTGTTAAACCAGAATCAACAAATATCAACACAAGTCCAGTTTATTTCATCTGTAGCCACACTCACCTTCCTAGATTTTATTTTGAAAGAAATCCCAGTCAGCATATTATTTTATCTATAAATGTTCAGTACACATATCTAAAAGATAGTCTTTAAAAAGCAGTAATACTATTATCACTCTAAAATATAATAATTACTTCTCAATATTGCAAATTCTACAGTCCATGTTCAAATATTGGCAGTTGTCTCATAAAAGTGTTCAAATCAAGAGGCAAACAAATTTTACACATGGTAATTCATAGACATATCTTTTAAATCTCTCAATTTTAAAGATTAATCCATTTTCCCTTTGCAATTTATATTTTGAAGAAAAAGAGTCATTTGTTTGAGATCACAACAGTTTGAATTTTGCTGTGGAATCATATAAAATTGTCCTCTAATTCTTATAGTTCTTGAAATATTGAAGTTAGATCTGTGGGCCTGATCATATTTGATCAAAAATACTTCAGTGGTAGTTTTGTGTATTTCTATCAGGAAGCACTTACACCTCTCTTTCCAAACCTCTTAATTATCTAAATCCATTAATTCATTAAGGACTGCAAATTGATGGTACTCTAATTTTATCTCTTTCACTTGTTAGCTATAACATAAGGTTAAAGAGAAACTTCTCTAGACATATTTGGTTACCCTGGGATGCAGTTGGTATAGGAAAATGTGGATAAATGCTCAATTCTTTTCTGTATTAATCAGTTTTCAAAATAATGAATTGGTAACCTTGCATTTTTCAAAGGTGAACAATGAGTTTTCTCTTCTACTTTTCTCTTTTCTGTGGTTTCTTATTTTTTAAAAGAACCTTAATGACCCATAGATTTAATCGTATTTGATTTATTTTAATTCATTTGTCAGCAAGAGATACTTCAAGTTGCCTACTGAGTCCTTTTAATTAAACCTCAGTTGTCTTTGATAGCTTCTTTTGCTTCCTGGTTGATGCAATGTTCCAAACTCATCTTGTACGTCACACCCTGCCACCCCAAACTAGAATCAGGTACTTCTTCAAGGAGCCCCTGGTTTCTTTGTATAGGAAATGGTATTTAGATAACTACAGTTTGAACACTAATGGCATCATGCAACTAAGTTCATCATAGTTTCAAGGCCTTTTCAGTGGAAGAGCTAGCAAATGCATATGTAATGCTTAATGAATTTATTAAGACTCTTTCAATTCAGATTTAGGACCACTTAGATCAGAATTGTATATATAACTATAGATCTTATATCTGCATCACCTACCAACTAATGCTGAAAACCCATGTTCCCAGTGACTCCAGTATAATTATTCATTGGCTTTTTTCTACAATAGACATATAACACTATCAACACTACCAGAAACAGTATCAGAAAACGCTGTCAGTAGTACCACCAAAAACATGATCACACAAAAAAAGTTGAAAATTTTTTTGTTATTTTATGTGTTTAGGATATATCTAAATAACAATATATAGTCAAATTTAGTGTTTAGTCACTTGAAAAAGTTCCTCTTTTTGGTTATGTCAGTACCCCAATAAATAACTAGAATGCATGAATATTTAAAATTTATCTTCAGAGTTTGAGATATTTCTGTGGTATTTAAATTTTCCACCATATAGTTATTTTCATTATTTTAAAGTCAAAAATCACAAACGAGTTGTAATAACCAGTCGCCAATGTGGCCCACAAAGATCTTTGCCTCCTGGTATTCATTTCGTTGTATAATCCCCTTTTACACCAAATCAGGTTAATCAGTATGACCAATAACACTTTGAAAGTGACGATGTGTGACTTCTAAGGATAGGTCATAAAAGACACTGTGGCTTTCAGCCTTCATCTTTTGAATCACTCATGAGGGGAAACCAGCCACTATGTCTTAGGTATTTCTTTATACATTATTAAAGGGTGCATCCTTTGGGCCCTCTCAAAGTGTTGAGTGTACAATTGCACATAATAAAACTACTTACATATCTGTGTCTTCTTAAGCCTTCAGATTCCTCCTACTACATTATGCCAAAGAAAATCAACTTTATTGAATATAGGCTGCTCTCAAATCTATGTTTTAATTTAAAGGAAACTGCTAGAGCTGCTTATATTGCTGGAGCCAGCACCTTAAATTCAGAATCTGTGATAAGTGCATCCCTATCAATAATTAGGCATGATCAAAAATTATATTCCATCCTCCATAGTTAAACACTCAGAATTCATTACCATATATATTTCCCAAAGTTTCCAGTGATATAAATTAACAAAACATTGCAATTATTTTGGAGTATAAACTATCTTCTTTTTGCTTAGACTTCACTTTTGTTTCCCTCAAGCCTTCTGATATCTGACACTAAATATAGATCTACAGGCAATAGTGGGTGGTTTTGGGGAGTCTTGAGGTGCCCAGCATCTCCTTACCATATGACTGCCTCAGTAAGTTTATTATGTGTTCTTCAGGCAAGGGAGAGTGTTTCCTCAGACATGGGAGGAGGGGAAGCTTTAGCTGGTAAAGAAGACTTAGGAAAACTGGGGGTTCAGGATGCTCACCATTATTCAAGTTCACCCATGTGTTCCCATTTCAGATCACAGTGTCCCAACATTTCCCAGTCAATGCTGTAACTTTCAGTTGCTGAATCTATTAGTTCAACTTACATTGAACTTCTTTAACTTGCACAACTAAATGTTGGGTCTTATATTCATCAGGCTTGGCTCTGTTGGCTGTAAGGTATAAGTAATTTCTTTAGGTATGCCATAGAATCTGGTTTAAATAGAGTTTAAAGTCCCAATCTTGTCTTCTCTTTGTAAAGCTCTCTAGTGCAATAAGAAATATCTATCCTTCCTCACAGCTTTGAAAGTGACCATTACCACCACTTTACAACTGTAAAGTGCAACAACCATTTGATCTCTTAAGGTACTTACTTCAGTAGGCACTTCGTTACAAACAACTGCTTACAATTTAATTTACCATGATGACTCTGAATACTGTGGATTGCTAGAATCTTATTTCACATTGACATGGAATCTAGCCTGCATTCAAACACATTGCCAACCAACCCAGTAATCTTCTCAGTCAAGATTCATACTGGAATAGAGCAACCAAACTAGGTATTTCAACAGAAGGAATTTAATAAGTGAATTGATTACACAGGTGTTGAAAGCCTGAATGAGAAACGGAACCCTTGGGTAACATGATGATAATAACTGCAGAAAATAACTACTACATTTACAGGCAAGAGCTTGAGGTTATCAGTACATAGACGATTAAGGGAAGGCATCATGTAGCTATAATTTAGAATTCCTTATGGGACGCCTGTCCAACTGCCAAGGATAGTGGTGAGTGGGGACAATGGAGCAGTTCTGGGAATGCTCAAGGCAGTTAGAGGCTGGAACCAACTCCTACTGTTGTGTTGAAATGTCCTGACTAGGGCATTTCTATCAGGAACAGTATGAAGAGAGGAAAAGAATAAATTCATTCTCCCCTTCTCTGCCTTCAAGTCCTACTACTATTGATAGAATGTAATGGGTTGCCATTTGACCGTTGTCTGCAGAGTCCCAGATACAGCATCAAAGGGGAGGGTACAGAAGGACAGTTTTGAAACTAAAGGTTGATAAATCAGTGACTGGCACGATTACTGGTTTTCTGTTTTCTTAGTTGGGGAGGGATATGTTCTCCGGCTTCACATCTCTAGGGCTCCTTCCTCTGTTGTTAACACTAGGTGTTCAACATATAGACATGTGTTCTTTGAGATCGGTGTCATCTTCTTCTCTCCCTACTTTTACATGGAACTTCTTTTTCCTTTGCACCAGTGTCTCCTTCCTGCTCAGTGAAGTTTCTCTTTCCAGGACTTTTTTTTCAAGATGGACTGAATCCTTTAAACCAGCTACATTTGGTTGGTTTCTAGAGTTTATAGGGTCCAGACTGCCATGTACTGTCCACATTTTCCAATGTCTCCTTTATTCACCTGTGAAATTTTGCATGCTGATCAGACTCTTCTTATTTGGGAAAGAGTATGGTTGATAGTCCCCTTCATGATGTCTCTGACTCTCGGCCAGTGGGAATCTCTTTGGCTTCTTTCTGTGTCTTCCTGCATGGTTGCTGCTACCACACAGTCCTTTTGGCAGTTGTGCTTTGGCCCCACCTTCGTATTTTGTTATTTTGAGAATACTCTATCATTGATCTTGCTGTAGAAGTTGTCGGTCGGATTTTTTAAAAATTGAAGTATAGTTGGTACCCCTATCTTACCCTTCACCCTTTCCCTCTCCCCACTGGTAACCTCTAATCTGTTCTCTATATCTGTGAGTCTGTTTCTGTTTTGTTGTATTCATTCGTTTGTTTTATTTTTTAGATTCCACTATAACTGATAACATACAGTATTTGTCTTTCTCTGTCTGACTTATTTCACTAAGCATAGTACTTTCCAGGTCCATCCATATTGTTGCAAATGGCAAAATTTCATTCTTTTTAATGGCTGAATAGTATTCCATTGCATGTATATGTGTGTGTGTGTGTCTGTGTCTGTGTGTGTGTATATCTCACATCTTCCTTATCCAGTTATTTGTTGATGGACACTTAGGTTGCTTTCATATCTTGGCAATTGTAAATAATGCTGCTATGAACATTGGGCTGCATGTATCTTTTCTTTTTTTATTGAGGTATAGTTGATCTATAATATTATATGTTTCAGGTGTACAATATAGGGATTCAATATTTAAAGGTTATATTCCATTTATAGTTATTATAAAGTAGTGGCTATATTCCCTGTGTTGTACTGTATATCCTTGTATCATATTTATTTTATACACAGTATTTTGTACCTCTTAATCCCTTATACCTATCTTGCCCCTCCCCCCTTCCCTCTCTCTATTGGTAACCACTAGTTTGTTCTCTACATCTGTGTGTCTGTTTCTGTTTTGTTATGTTCACTAGTTTGTTGTATTTTTTTGATTCCACTATAAGTGATAACATACAATATTTGTATTTCTCTGACTTATTTCACTTAGTGTAATATCCTCCAAGTACAACCATGTTGTTGCAAATAACATTATTTCATTCTTTTTTATGGCTGAGTTGTAGTCCGTTGTGTATATATACCACATCTTCTTTATTGATTCATCTGTTGACAGACACTTAGGTTGTTCCATATCTTGGCAATTGTAACCAATGCTACTCTGAACATTGGGGTGCATGTACCTTTTTCAATTAGTGTTTTTGCTTATTTTGGATAAATACCCAGGAGTGGAATTGCTGGGTCATAAGATAGTTTTATTTTCAGTTTTTTTGAGAAACCTCCGTACTGTTTTCTACAGTGACTGCACCAATTTACATTCCCATCAACAGGGTATAAGGGTGCTCTTTTCTCCACATCCTCGCCAACATTTGTTATTTGTGGTCTTTTTGATGATAGCCATTCTGACAGGTGGGAGGTGATATCTCATTGTGGTTTTGATTTGCATTTCTTTGATATTAGTGATGTTGGACATCTTTTCATGTGCCTGTTGGCCATCTGCATGTCTTCTTTGTTTTTAATAGCCTTATTTCACATACCATACAATTCATCCATTTAAAGTGTACAATTTAATGGGTTTCATTATATTCACAGAATTTTACAACCAGCGCCACAATCAATTTTAGAACATTTTCATCAACCCCAATGGAAACCTATTAGCAGTCAGTCCCATTAAGTATGATGTTAGCTCTGGGGTTTTCATAGATCCCTTTATCAGACTAATAGAGTTCCTTTCTATTTCTAATTTGTTGAGTGATTTTTATCATGACAGGGTGTGAGATTTTGTCAAATATATCTCCTGTGTCTTTTGAAGTGATCGTGTGTTTTTTGCACTTTTTTCTATTAATATGGCATATTATGTTGATTTATTTTGATATGTTAAACCAACCTTGCATTCCTGGCATAAATCTCACTTGGTAATGGTGTATAATTCTTTTTTACATGTTTCTGGATTTGATGTTCCAGTATTATCTTGAAGATTTTTTCTGTCTATATTCATAAAGGCTATTGGTCTGTAGTTTTTTTTGTTTTTCTCTTTTTTTTCTTTCTTTTTTTCTTTTTATATATATATTTTTGGCCTTGTTGGGTGTTCGTTTCTGTACGAGGGCTTTCTCTAGTTGCGGCAAGTGGGGGCCACTCTTCATCGCGGTGCGCGGGCCTCTTCACTATCGTGGCCTCTCTTGTTGCAGAGCACAGGCTCCAGACGCGCAGGCTCAGTAGTTGTGGCTCACGGGCCTAGTTGCTCCGCGGCATGTGGGATCTTCCCAGACCAGGGCTCGAACCCATGTCCCCTGCATTAGCAGGCAGATTCTCAACCACTGCGCCACCAGGGAAGCCAGTGTCATTTTTTAAAAATTTGTTTTGTTTTGCTGTTCTTGTAATATCTTGTTTTGATTTCATGGAAATACTAGCCCCATAGAATGAGTAGGAAAGCATGCCATTCTTATTGTTTTTGAAAACGTTTGTGAAGAATTGGCCATAGCTTTTTAAGTGTTTGGTAAAATTAACCAGTGACACTATCTGGGTTTTGGATTTCTTTGAAGTGGAAAGGTTTTTAATTATTAATTAATTCTATTTACTTGATATAGGTTTAGTCATATTTTCTATTTCTTACTGAGTCAATTTGGTATTTTATGTCCCTTTAGGAATGAATCCTTTTATCTGTGTTATCTGATTTGTTAGCATACAACTATTCATAGTATTCCTTATAATCTTTTTTATTTTTGTAAAGTTAGTTGTGATGTCACCTCTTTCATTCCTGATTTTCTTAATATGGATTTTTTATTTTTTGTCAGTATAGTTAGGGTGAGTCATTTTTGTTGATCTTTTTGATAACCCAATTTTTGTTTTTGTCGATTTATCACTGTTGTTTTTCTATTCTCTATTTTATTCATTTCCAGCATAATTTTTATTTCCTGTGCTTGTGGCATGTGCTTTTGTTTATTTGTTAATTTTAGTCTAGTTATCTTAGTTGCTCTGTTTTTATAGGAGGGTATGGAGGGATTTAAAAATGACTTTGGAGCCACTTCCATTTTAGGACCAATGGAAGACATTTTAAAGCGACAAGGAAATAAAGCTTGATTATACGTTTTTTTAACAGCACTTTCAGTAATGCATGCTTTATCATGAGCTTTCTTGAGTAAAGAACTGCAGTGTTATTGATCCATCATTAAAAATATAAAATTTCTTAGATGTTACTTTTAAGTCACTGACTATATTGTGAAAGTTTGATCAGTTAAAAATTATTTAATTTCCAAGTTTTGTAGACCTGAGTTTATTAATAATTAAACCAGGTTCTGCACATATGTATTTATACATATGTGTATATATGTATATATATGCATATAGATATCCATATCTGTATATTATATATTCACATATATTATGTGTATTTATATGACTATATTATATATTCATATTATATACATATTTACATGTATATAATTTATATTTATATATTATATACATTTGTATATATATGTTTACATATGTAAATAATTTACATTATTATATGACTGCTATCCTTTTAAAAGACTCTGAGCTCTGGGAACTTTGACTTCTTAGAGTGTCACATGAGGAAACAACAAACTCTGAAACGTGTCATTAATAATAATAATAAATTTTAAAACTAAAAAATATAGGATATATGCTTCATATACATTGTCTCACAGAGCCCTCACTACTCTGAAAATTGGTATTAACATGTCCGTATTAAGGAAACTGAGGCTCAGAGAGGTGAAGATCTTGTTCATAGCCCCACAAGAAATAATTGGCAGAGCAAAGATTCAAACGATGTTTATAGGATTTCAGAGCTCTGCTCTGCTCCTTTTTAAATATAGCTCTGCAGTCTCAATGCAGGATTAGAGATGAAGTACTTTTAAGTATATTTATCATCCCTTGTGAAGAGTAAACACACCATATTTAATGGGGATAGATTGAGTTACATATGAGGTGAGCTAACTAGACTC
Organism: Balaenoptera ricei; assembly: GCF_028023285.1. Classification (NCBI taxonomy): domain Eukaryota; kingdom Metazoa; phylum Chordata; class Mammalia; order Artiodactyla; family Balaenopteridae; genus Balaenoptera; species Balaenoptera ricei. The sequence goes on from NC_082643.1 coordinate 15,831,574, forward strand.
ATTCTGTCTGTATAGAGAAATCTAGGCATCTATGTGGTAAAAATAGGGCAAAAAAAATGTGGTAAAAATAGAGAACTGACCTTGCATCAAGATGTATTTCTGTAGTTTTAAATGTCTGGTACATTTATATCTCTTTCTGCTTTCTAAGATGTGATTCTTTGGGCAGAGGTTGCAAGGTTATGCCACGTCAAAATGGCTACAGGGCCTTTCAAAGAACAAGTCATTGATGTTGATTTGCAAAGCCTTAGAATAGGCATAAAACTCCCACAAACAATCATGAGCAGAAATATAAAGAACCTAGTGATGGCTGACTTCTCCATTCTTGATATGATTGATTATGGAAAGTCACAAACAATACAGGAGTGATCACTAAATAGAATAGCCTCAAGGAGAGAGGTCCTTTGTCCAAGAAGATTAGTCTAAGAAGAGGGTACAGCACTGAAAACATGAATTATGGTTTGGATTAGGAAGTGATAAATGAGATCCTTCTGTTGATATTCAATGGAACCCAGGGGCTATTTGAGATGGTTAGGAAATGTAACTGCATTAGGAGATAGACAGCTGCATGGTAAGAAGGGTCTTCAAAATACTTTAATTGACATAACCTTTATCTCCTTAGGAGTAACACATTAGCTAAATTTTTTAAAGTCCTGGGGTTACCTGCGTATCACAATTTTGTTGTTTCAATCTCTCTCCAATCCACACCCCTCAATGGTCAATTGCATACTGACCATTTCTGAAGAAGAAAAGAAATACTAATATTCCAAAAACTGGCTATGTGAAATTGTGAAAGATTGTCACATCCTTTTTTTTGTTGTTGTTGTAATGTAAAGATTGTAGAATTTTGCCAAGATTGGAGAGAGGGAGAAAGGGGAAGAGAGAGGGAGAGAGGGAGAGAGAGAGAGAGAAAGAGGGGGAGAATAAAAACCTGTAAGCTCCACTTACTGCAAAGATATCCCATTAAATGGAATGATGACTAATTTTGATTTCAGCTTATGAAGTTTGTTGAGTATATGAACTACTGTCGTGTCTCTCCCTTTTCCATACATCCTGCCACCACACTACTGCCCATGATCCTCAAACCCAAGGCCATGGGGGTTTTGTTCCTGGATTTTTGTTTCTTCCTCTGCTGCAGGAGGTTTGCCTGCCTGTCCCACTTAGTAGACACTGAGGGACTCTAGTACAAATTAGGAACAAGGCAGCTCTATTTTCACCTTTCTGAGATTCAAATTACAATTGTTGAATAAATTTGTTCTCCTTGTTCAGAACTCCCTTTTGACTTGTGAGTGTGATGAAAGCTGTCAGAGATCTTAGGCTAAACTGTTTCTTCCATCACCCCCTTTCCTTCTCTCTTCTTCGCACTGCTTCCTGCAGTCCAATGCCTTCAACCACACAGGTAACTCTCCTGAAATTTCCTGCTGAATTTTCTGAATTTGCTTCAGCTATTAATTGAAGCACTAGGAGCTTAAAAAACAAATAAACAAACAACCTATTTTCCTTTCTTATTTTTATTCTTATATAGTACAAGGTAGGATGCCTTCCTCTTTTTATCTGGGGTAGACCAAATTAAAATAAAATGAAGAGCTAACTGCTTAGATGTAGTTGTAGATTTACAGAAAAGAAAAATCTAAGTGATGCCAATCACCGTGTCATGCACTTTTCTACATGCTTAAAGAAGACTTTTAGCTTTGTGGGCTAGCTGTCACATTAGGATAAGCAAGAAGACAGGAAACTAGATCAGAAGCTCTGGATGTTATTGAACTGTCTGTTAATTTCTATTCTTCATGGATTGATGGAAGAACAATTATGGCACAAGATGATGAGTAAACGTAATAACAGTTTGTTAACTCAAGAAACCTAAAATTAACTGCAGTATAGACATGTTCTGAATAGTCTCATAATTCAATCAGCAAGATGAAATTTTAACAATAAAATTCAAGTTTTCAGAGCAGATAATTTTCATTCCTACCACTAGGTACACTCATACTAACTGAAGATGATGTAGAAAGGATTCATTTTTCACTTGTTCTTTCCTTTCTCATGAGTTCGGATTTAAGAGAAGTAGACAGTGTATATGTGGGAGGGAGGCTTTGGACTAATGTTTAATTTTTCTGTCCTTCAGTAACACCAGTGTTAAAATAAGAATGGTAATATCACACCAAGATTAGTGAGAACATGAATTAGATAATGCCTGTCAAGGTCTTATAGCTTCTTAGAGAAAGGTATTGTCATTTGATTCAAGCTCACTTGTAAATGGCTAGAGATGTAAAGATAAAGAATTTACTTGCCTTCTTTTAATTTGTATTATAAAATTTCAAGTATATTGGTATTTTGTGTTCCACTATACATAGGACTCTGAACTCACGTTCAAACCTAAGACAAAGCATTTATTATACAACATAGGCAGGTGTTTCACAATGAATAAGAGTGACTATAAAATAAAATTATTCACATTTTTAATGTGTTACATGATTAAAAGAATAAAGGCATTTGGTTAAAATAGAGAAGGTATTCCAGTATTAATCTTTTTACTATAGCCTGCCATTTTGTCTCTACAGTCTCTTTTCTTAAATGTTTCACATTCAAAGTTTTAAAACCCAATTTAATTGGAAAAAAAATTTCACCACAGTTTTCTCAAGCAAATTGTTTTCCTTTAAGTTGTAGTTCTTAACCTTTATTTGGTCACTGATCCTCTTTGGTATCTGTTGAAAGTGGTGACTCCTCTGCTTAGGTAAAAGTGCTATGTCAACCAAAGTCTTCACTGTGAACCACCGGAACCAATTCTGGTTAGCTAAAGCAGAGACACGACTTACTAAAAGATTGTAAGTAGCTTACAGAATCTTTGAGTGGGTCAGAGAATTAGGGTTGGTGGCTATGTAGTTCAGAACAGTGCCCCAAACACACCACTGTATGTCATTGCCCACCCAGGGCTTGTATCACCAACACTGCAAGCTGCTGCAGAAAATTTGACTTTTGCTGCTTTTGGAAATTAGATTGGGTTGATGCTACCTTTGATAGCAAGAGAAGGATGAAAAAGCATACTCTTTTGTTTGTTCATTGATTTAGCCAACATCATGTAAGATTTACCATGCTATTAGGCACTAGGGAAATCATAGGGAATAAGAAAAGGAGATAGTCTGTGGACTTGGTAAAGTTTCTTAGAAGCCTCAAAATAATCGTGGCTGAGTCAACGGGATTTTGTAAGAATTTTCTCTGGAAGTATTTGACATTGTTGCCAAAAGCTGTAGGGCTGCTTTGGGAAAATGAACTAGGGGATAGTCAATAAAAAAGCAGTGCCATTACTCATAAGACTATAACATAAAATGGAAAATTCCAAGAAAATGTAAGACGCAGCCCATAGAGTGGTGGTATGAAAATAATGTCCACAATAGAATTAAACAATGACTTAACCAATAAAGAAAAATTATAACGAGATGAAATTTGAAATAAGCATATATATGTACATTTAGTCTGAAGAGCCAAGTAATTAGTTTGCAACATTATATTATTTTGCAACAAAATACCACAGACTGGATGGCTTAAACAACAGAAATTTATTTCTCGTATTTTTGGAGGTTAAATATCCTAGATCAAGGTCTAGGAGGGTTTGGTGTCTTGCGAGAGCTCTCTTCCTGGGTTGCAGACAGGTAGCGTCTCACTGGGTTCTAACATTGACGCAGGAGATAGAGGGGCTTCAGGCCAGACACAGCTAGCCTCCGGTTTGTATTTCCTGAGACAGGAGATAGGTGGGTTCCAGGTTAGGCATTTACAATCAGCCTCCTTTTTGCCCTCCAAAATGGAAGTAACAACAGAAACAGGGTAAATAGCCAGGGTTTGTCTCTTGTGGACACCTTAAGATAACAGTCATGGCAAGAACAAAGAGAGGCAAAACCTTGTTTGAGTAAAGGATCAAGAGAACACCACTCCCCCCGCCCTTCCTTGCGGCAAGGGAGACATTACACATGCGCAGAAAGGCTCGTTGGGGGTCAAAAGTCATGGGGCAGCACCAGGCCATAATGAATCTTGCTTCTCCCAGACGCCTTTGCATCGAGATCCATCTTGGCCGAGAGGTGAGTGCACACCTAGCGGGAGGGTCCTGAAACAAATTAGCCAGGGGGGACAAAACAAGTCAATTGGCCAGAAGGAAGACAAAGTCCCGGAAGAACGGCCCTATATTAATGGTAGACACTTTTCATTTAAAGTGCATAGTAGACTTTTAGCACTCTCTAATTCATATTAACTTAAGTGAGATTGAAAATTTTCTTTGGGGAACCACTCCTACTCATGGGGACATAATGAGTAAGATTTAATAAAATATGACTTTATTTTATTTTATTTACTGTCCCAGGGGTTTCTTGAGAACTCTAAACCACAAGAACTTGCCTGTAGTTGGGATGTCATTGTATAAGATTGGAACTCAAAACCCAGTAGTTGTTGAACACCGGAAGGGCTACAGCAGAGCAATAATTGCTCTGAGACCTATAATTCCATACCATTGTTTAATCTAGCTAGACTGTAGATTTAAAAAGCCTTTGATGTCATCTCTCAAGGTATTTTCAAATTTCAAATTTCAGATTTCAAATCTGCATGAATAAAGCAAAAAGGCATAATGCAGTATTAAAAATAAAAGCAACCAAGCAGATATGCACACACAAAACCATGCCACACTCATCAGAGACTAGAGCATTTTTTATAATGCAAACTAGAGCATTTTTTATAATGATCATGTCAGTCTTAGAATACAAATTTGTCTTCCTCTAAGATAGTATTTGTATGGTTTAAATTATAATGAATCTCGTAGTATTTCTTCCCTCTTTGCACCTACTTTGGAGTGTACAATCTGAAGTAAGTTTTCCTTTGCCTGATATGCTTGATAATATTTTAGGTATTATGTATTATTGAGATATCCCCAAAGGTTGATACATGTTTCTTGTTTGCCTGTGGCTAGGACCACAGGGATTTGTTGAGCTAATTGTATGTATTTCTTTCCTTGAGGTAACGCTTACTTTTACCTTTTTAGAGCAAAAGGCCCCATTGCCCAGTTTGTTTTCATCAAAGGATTTATTTTATTTCATGAATGTATTTATTACGAAACATTGTTTGAGCTAGGGCAGGTTTTGCTCATGATGTATTATGAGCAGTTAAACTGGTGCACAGAGACGGACAGAAAAACCAAGCTTTCTGAGACCATGTATATATATTCAATAATGTTGACTAAACAAAAATTTTCCACTAGGCTTTGGAAACAATGGATTTATAGTTTTATAAAACAACAAATATCATTAGTGCTAATTTTAAGTAGTATTGACTTGGATCTTTTAATTTTTAATGAAGGAAAATTTTGGAGTAATAACATAATACATTTTATTCCTATTCTTTTCACCATAAACACTTTATTTTAAGGAAGCCAAATTAATGGTTTATTTGGCTTTTCATTTAAACAGCTAAGTGATAATATTGTTATTACACAGTTACATTTATTAATTTTCAATGAAAAAAGGAACATTTTGCTGAAACATGTACCTACCAATATTCCTAATTACTCTGAGCAATAAGGAAAGACTTTTGGTTCTATTACTAAGGTACACAAATCAATTGGAAGATAATAAAGTTAAATACTAGTTGAATTTTAAATATATTTCATTTTTGTTAAAGTGTTATGAACATTGTTTTTATTTATAATATTGGTTTAACTTATTAAAAACTACACCAATGTAGAATAATTTACATAGATATGAAGAAAGTTCAGTTTTGTTGCATTTCAGTAACTTAGAAAATTTTCTAAATATTCATCCTAGCAGTGTGATTAAAATTTTAGAATAAACCGTTAAAATTAATGTTTATGTTGTTTTTCTTTCATCATTCTAATGCCCATTTTTTGTTGAAGTATTTGATAGCCAGAATAATGGTCCCCCGAGGATGTCCACACCATAATATGAGGAATTTCTGAATATATTACATTACATGGCAAAGGAAAATAAAAGTAACAGATGGAATTAAAGTTTCTAGTCAGCTGACCTTAAGATAGGGGGCCCTTCCTGCATTATTTGATTGGGTCTAATGTAATCACACAGATTTTTAAATGTGAAGCGGGGAGCTAGAAGAGGAGGTCAGAGTGATTCAATGTGAGAAAGACTTGACCCATCCTTGCTGGCTTTGAAGGTAGAGGAATGGGCCACTAGCCACTGAATGTGAATGGCCTCTGGAAGCTGGAAAAAGTAAGGAAACTTATTCTTCCTAGACCCTGAAGAAAGGAACACAGCTGTGCTGACACTTGTCAGCCAGGAGTCACTCCCAGTTCCTAGAGGCTGCCCTCGGGTCCTAACCTTTTGGCCCTCTCAAAACACAGCTTAATTCTTCAGTTAGCAGGAGAATCTTTCCAGCCTGCTACAACAGTGTCTTGTATAATGTAATTTAATCATCAAAGCAATTATCCCTTCATAGTCATAAGTCCTGCCTACGCTCAAGAGGAATACATATACAGGGCGACTACACCAGGGGACAGGAACCTTGGGGGCACTCTCAGAATTCTGTCTAGGTCTCTCTCTTTCTCTCTATGCAGATGTACACACACACACACACACACACACACATTTGTTTATTTTATCAGTATAGACATATCACCTTCTTATATTGATTTTTAAATGTTTTTTACTAGTTTAGTCATAACATTTCTGTTTTAATTATCAGATCCCATCTGATTCATGAAAACACCGTAAAGAAGATAGAATTTCTCTGCATTCTTCTCCTCATGGCATACCCATAATCACAAAAACCACACAGTTATTGAGACTAACATTTCAGATAATCTATTTTAATATTAATTTATTAAAGAATTTTCTTCATCTGTGAGAGTTATGTAAAAATTAATTAACAGCTCTGTATTTCTGGTGACAAAAGAAACTGTAACTGAAAAATCTCCACACGAATCTGCACTTTATATTCTCAATGTGTCAGGTGATTAATTAACTCCTGACACTCTTATGAGGGAGATTGGGTATTTTTATAAAGAGAAAAATTACAGCTAAGGTCTTAAATCAAGGCATCCGGATTGTCCAGGAATGCATGCCTCCAAACTGAAGACTTATAGTAATATAATTTTAAAAATTTCACTGATAGCAAATGATATAATAAAATATACTTATTTCTATAGTAAATTTCTAGAAGTATGTGATAATTTTGTGAGTTAAGAGAGGTTGCAGAATATGTAAAATACTGTGTGTGTGTGTGTAACATTTTTAAGTGCACCGAGAAAACATGAATGAGGAACTATGAAGCATTAGTTCTGTGTATATATGCTAGACTCCTCTCCCTTGAGCCTAACCCTGTTTCCTGACTCAGTTATGGTAACTGCAGGCTAAAAATGAACCTCTTTATCACTGTGAATGACTTGTTTTTTGTTAATGCAACTTATAATTTTTTATATAATAGTAAAAAATATATGTTTAATGTATAATGTTGAGATTTTACAGAAGAAATTGTAGTTTACATACGTCTTAGCATTTTTCTAGAAGGATTGCAATCGTTCTTCAGTGTGAAACCATCCATCTTCTGAAAGAAACTTATGTAGTTAACTAAAAAGAAATAATTCATTATGATCTGTGGGCCCAGGCAACCGTGCACTACAAATCCCATTTGGTTACAGGATAAAAAACATCTTATTGATTTTATAAAAATCAAAAAGAAAGAAAAGAAAAGGAAAAGTCACAAGTAATCCCATTACTATCTTCCCCAAATATTACTGCTAATAAGGGTAGATTTCCTTCTAGTCTCTCCTCTTTATTTCAGAAGTAACTGCCATGTGGATCAAGCATGTCTTGTGGGATATAATCACAAAGCACATTTATTCTTGTCTCCTGCTATCTTTCTTCATCTAGTGTGTTGACTAATTTTTCTCCTAGTCCTAGTTCTTTTCCTGGATGGAATTTAGGGCAAGTCCCCAGGCTTATCAAGTCATTTTCAGATAATGAAATCTTCTCCAAACAGTAATATTTTCAGTCCACTGTAATATTCAGCATTTTAAGCTCATTCAAAATACTAGATACTCCCCTTTTCCCAGCTTGTGGCAGCTGTAGGGTAGGCAACTGCAGTGGGAGAGAAGGGTGCTTTCCCCTCTCTCCCTGACTGATGTCTTTACCCGTTTTTCTTAGCTTTGTCAGTCACAGCGTTTGATCCCTACAGGGGAATGGGAGAGAGGAGGAAGAAAGGAAATGAGACACTCTTTTATCTGACTGATACTGTTCAGAGGTGGAATGCGCTCTTTATCAGGGAGATATTTAAAACTTTCCCTCATGGAAAACTTTCTTGGATTCTTTGGAGACTGCTCTGCATGACCTCTCTGCCTAATGGGAGTTTTTACCTGAAATTCCCTTGCCCAGGTAATGGCCTCGCCTCTCCCGCTTGCTTTCTTTTTCTCCCTGGTTCTCAGTGTTCCACTGCCACATAAACTTTCTCTCACTGTTGGGGTCTCCTTGTCCCTCTGGATGGCAATGACTGCAAGCCCAACAGGCTATCTCCCACTTGAGGGCCATATCTGGTCAGGACAATCTTGAGGATACAGGCAGATACCCATGTGAAAGCACCCCTACTTCCCTCAGCAGATAAACTTGTCAGGGAATTACTCGTCCTTAGATTTCTCAAACTCATTCTGATATCGGCCCACCATGTACAGCAATTGCAGGTGACAAATATTAAGCCCCTTGATAGTTTCCTCATCGTCCACTCTCTCTAGTTGACAAGGGAGAATCGCATTCATTCTCTTTCCTTTGGTGTATGTACTCCACATACACCAGCACCCCAAAGACTCTAGCTAACTCTTCTAATCTTCTACTTCTCCTCTTGATGTGAATGAGAGGGTTGGAAACAAATTGTTTTGCACAACCTCCTTTTGCAACTTCTACATGATGGTCTCATGCTTCATTATGGAATCTGTTTTCTGGGTCCTCAGCAAAAACTAAAATATTTTTATGTTAACATTGTGTTATACTAGCTTTAAAAAATGAACACACACTTACCTATATTAATTAAATATGTAGTTTCCTTAACAATCTTATGATTCAATTGTGTATCATGTTTTATTCAATTATTAAATTGAATAAGCACTTTCTATCTTGCTGCGTTTTGTTTGAAAACATGATTTTAATGGTGGTGTAGTATTTAGTATTATAGACGTTTAACCATATTCCACTGTTGGGCATCTGTAGGAAATCCAATTTTTAGGTATTATATGCTACATGTAATGGGCATCTTTTAGCCTTTTTTTTGGTAAAAGGGTATAACAATTTATATTATCACCAGTATTGTTTAAGCAGGTCCACTTTTTATAACCTTGACCACAATTTTTTCAATTTAATAGGTAAAATGGTATTTCCTTGATTTATTCATTTGCACTTATTTGATAAAGTGGAATGAAATGTTTTTGTGTGATTATTGCTCTTCACCTTATCTGATAGGCTCCATCTTTTAATAAGTGAATTTATTTTTGTCATATTTATATTTACATTTAGCAAATCAATTTATTTCTGTTTATAACCTTTTTTTTCCTTTCCTTTCTATTTGTCTATTTGTCTTTCACTTTTTTTTTTTTTTTTTTTTTTTGAGAAAGCTTTCTGCATTCCCTCTGCTCTTTTCCTTGAATGGTGTAAAGCAGTCTGCAGTTGTTCTTTTAGAGGTTATCCTAAAATTTTTAATATAAAATCTTTACCAAGAAGTTTTTTTTTAAAAACAAGGCCTGTGTTTAGCAGCAACGCTTTCTCACCTAACTTAGGATAATTTACATGCCCAGTGAACAGTCCCCTATCACACACTCCTAAAATTTTATGCCAAGAGTTATTTAAATATATCAATGTTTGAACAAAAAATTACATTTTACCGGATCCCACTAGTTTCAAATTTCTTCTTATTGAAGGGCATCTTTTGTAGTTTTTCATGAATGAGTGTGAATGTTGAGTACTTTAGGTTAGCACTGCCCAGTAGAAATACAGTGCAAACCACAAATGTGAGCCAGATATGTAATTTTAAGTTTTCTAGTAGCCACACTAAAGAAAGGAAAAATAAATAGCAAAATTAATTTCAATTTTAATAACATTTTATTCAGTGCGACATATTCAAAATAATACCATTTCGACATATAATTAACAAAAATGTTAATGGAAAATTTTACATTTTTGTACTATGTCTTTGAAATTCAGGGTGGATTTTACACATACAGCACTTTTCCATTCAGAGTAGATTTCAAGTTCTCATTAGCCACATATGACTAGTGGCTTGTGTATTGGACAGTGCAGTTTTAAGTCTTTAAAATTCTTTAATTTTAAAAGCTCAAAGGTGAAAATTGTTTCATTTTTATTCCCCTATATTTACCCATTCTATTGTTCTTCCTCCCTCCCTGATGGTTCAGGTTTCCCTTTGTTATCATTTTCTTTCTGATCAAAGAACTTCCATTAGCCATTCACTTAGTCTGGTCTACCGGCAATAAATTATCTTAGTTATCTTCATCTGAAAATGTCTTTTATCTCCCTTTCATTCCTAAGGTTTATAGAAATTTGTTGTGGGTTGAATTTCTTTCCTTTCAGCACTTGAAAAATGTTTTGCCAATTCCTTCTGACCTTCATGGTTTCAGATGAGGAGTTCACTGTTTTTTTTAATTTGTTGTTCCCTTTAGGTAATGTGTCGTATTGTGCTAGCTGTTTTCAAGATTTTTTCCTCTATCTTTAGTTTTCAGAAATCTTATTATGATATATTTTGGTGTGGATTTCTATAAATTTATACTTTGTGTAATTCATTCATCTTCTTGAATATTAAGGTTTGTATCGCTTGCCAAATTATGGAAAATTTTGGCCATTACTTCAAATATTTTTTGAGACTGACACTTTTTTTCTTCTCTTTCTACGACTTTAGTGACATAAGTTTTAGATCTTCTTTATCATCTGCATGTCCCTGAGGCTCTGTTCATTTTTTATTTTTAAATCTATTTTCTTTCTTTGTTCAGATTGGGTAATTTTTATTGATTGGTCATCAAATTTATTGATTCTTTCTTCTGTCACTTTAGTCTGCTATTGAGCATATACAATGAGATTTTAATTTTGATTCTTGTGTTTTTCCATTCTATAATTTCCATTTGATTCTAATTTTTTTTAAACTTTTTAATGAAATTTTCTACTTTTTCCCCTTGTTTCAAGTGTTGGTAGTTGCTCATTGAAGTATTTGTAGATGGCTACATTGCTGTTGTTATCAGATGAGCCTGATAGCTGATTCACCTGCAGGTTGCTGTCTATTAATTGTCTTTTCTTATTCCAGTTGCGATTTTCCTGTTTGTTGACATGACAAGCAATTTTCAAATATATCCTAGACATTTGGGGTATTATGTTATTAGACTCTGGATCCTGTTTAAATCTTCTGTTTTATCAGATAGTCACCACATTTAGGTTTGGCATACAGGTCTGTTTAGTTTTCAGTCTTTGCAGTGCTAGTCTGTTCTGCTTTGTCTGTGTGGTATCAGAGGTTAGTCTGAAAACCTCAGTGGTTTTGCAAATAGTAAACCAGCTCTCAAATATTCTGCTATGCTAAATCTGGTCAGTTTCTTATGTGGGCTACTCAGGAGTGTGCATAGAACTCCATGTATAGGTTTAATAAATCCCTTTCAGTAGCTCCCTCCCCTAAAAGTCTGGTTGGGATTGGAAGCGGGTTCCTCCTGCCTATGCAGGAAGTTGGCCTTAAGTTCTCCATTTGGCCTCGGTGGACACTAGCATAATTGGGGTAGTGTAATGCCACCCACTAAAGCTGGGCAGGGTTGAAAGTCCAGACTCCCCACCCAGCTACCACTGACACCAACTCAGCAGAAGAGGCAGAGCACTGCCTACTACCACCTGATGGTGGTAGAAGCCCAGGCTCTCTACTTGGCCTCTGATGATGTCACAGGGGGAGAGGGAGAAGGTAGGAGAAAAGGGAGACATGGTGGTAGTGAAGTGGTAAAAATATGTTTTTCTGTGTGTGGTTGGTTGAAGAAGTTTTCTCTTCTTCCAGGTAACTCTTTTTTTTTTTTTTTGATTCTTTGGCTAGAGAGAGCAGTCTTTCCTTGGGCCTTTTTTGTCTGTACCTATTGGCATTTCTGGGTTGCCATCTTCTCTAGACCCCTGTCTGGAATATACGAAAAGCAAAAAGATAACCCAGAAAACACAGTACTGTGTCATGCCTCATATCCCAAGATCTGTCTTCTTTTCTTCACCTTTTACACTCTTCTTACGTTATTTGTCTTATTATGTTCAGTGTTTTACTTGTACTTAGCAGAAGTAATAGGGTGAAAGGATTCTATTCCATTTTATCTGGAACTGGAACTCCTATTGTTCAAATCAAATTTACCTTCATTGATGCTGAAGTACCTCTCCATAACTAATTTTGAAACAACTCAAATATATTAATATTCACGAATGTTATTTCCATTTAGTGTACATATTTATTTTAAAAGTACTATAATAGCTGATCAAGTTAAAGAATCCTAATTTACGTAAAAATAATTATCCTTTAAGGTAAAACTTTGATTTATCAATTTTGTAACTGTTCTTCCCAGATACGGAGTGATTTTCCTTTAGTTAGCCTTCCTTCCCAATAATATTTAAATCAACACTAAAAATAAGATTCAAAACTTGAAAATAATTCATTACAATATTTAACCTTTCAAATGTTTTAACAATTTGAAAGAAATGACAAGGATTATTCAGGGTTTATGTTGTTAAGGGGCTCTAATTATGTTTAATCATGTTCTACTAGAGTTAATATTACTTGTTGAATGAACAGACTTGTGTATTGAAAGGGCTTATGCCCAGTTCTGCAAACATTTTTGCACTGATTTTTGCAAAGATATTTAAGATGTTTCAAGGGTATGTCCATGAAACACATGTTTTTATGATTTTTCTATATCTTTAAAAATTGCACATAAATTTATAAAAGGAGTAATATATTATCATATACTTAAGACAGACTAATACTTTATAATGCAGACTTTTGAAATGTATGTTGTACCTGAGCAGTTGCCTCCTGATAATGTACATATTTATAGTTTTAAAATTTTATAGTATTATTTAACATATGTGCTATTATGTTGCTGACAGAGCTTTTCCAGGTGCTCATGTAAATATAAGATAAATATCAAAATGTATTTAAGCAATTAAGTCTTTTTATAGTTGCATTAAGTATCAGAACTATTCTGTTTACATTTTTTGCCTATGTAATTTAGTTGAGAAAAATGTATACATTATGTATGTTGTGGATCATCTCAGAATTAGGATTTATGAGTTCATAAAGCACATTTTTGTTACTTGGGAATGTTTATTGGCTATTGATTTTTAAACTTTATTATATGTCTGATATAATACTTCAAATGCATATATTTTGAATTAATACATTGGTTAAAATGAGTAAAGTTAGTAAAATGAGTAAAAAAATTACAGGTATGATGCTTTTCAGTACTTTACATATCCAGGGTTTATGACAGTTGTGCTAAAATAGGTGATGTAGAATTGTGGCCGGCAAGCTATGTTCTCAAGTTGGTTCCAAGAATGACTTACTGACAAGTCATCAAGCTGCTGCTTAGAGCTATATGAGAAGGACCCTGTATATGATCTCTCTCTTTTGACGATATTGTGAGATATTGCCTCAAAAGCATTATTAGTGGCTTAGAAATGGGTATTTTAAAATATAAGGAATTATGTTCCTAAGTAATTTGGTCTCCTTGAAGAAAAGGAAATATATATTCTCACATCTAAATGCTCTTCAGGGATCAAATCACAATGTGTGGCTATGTGCAGAGGCAGGAGTGATACAATTCTATGTCCTTAGCAATAATGAAGTGGGAGATATACAGTTTGGCCATAGTTAATGCACACAGTTGCAGTATGGGAAGCCTTCTGCCTCAACTTCCACAGCACCAATACAAAAAGAAAAAAAAAGAGTCATAAAATTATGTCTGAGATAATAATTACAGCTCTTCACTGTCCAGTGATACCCAAATTGACATTTAGAGTCTATCACTGTGAACATTAAGTCACTGGTTTTGGGAGTATAAGGGAATGGTATCCTTTAGAACTGTTGAGGAATGCCAGTTAATTTCACCTTGATTCATATTTAGCCACATCTCTAGTGATATTCCATGGGATATTTCAGTATCTAGACAGTAGGAAACTCCCTTTATTCTCAGCAACAGCTTTCATTTGTTTTTTTCCCTTATACATCCTGTGTTTGAAGATATTTTCTCTACCAAATCACCATATTAATTTGCAGTATTTATTTATTAAACAAATACTGTTGATTACCTACTATTAACCAGCATTATTTGAGGACCTGTGGACATAGTTCTTCTGGAGGTAAAAATATTTCCTCATTTCACAGTAATCAAAAACATGAGCAAATTTCTAACAGCTTCTCATTATTAAATAAAAACCAAGGTTATTATACTGGCTTGACATAACACTAGGCAAAAGCAAGTTATCACGGTGATTTGCTTTACGTTTTTAGCTTATATATCTTATGTTTCTAAATTTAGAAAATAGCCCAACAGCCTTTCATTACTAACTCCTGTCTCCTAAGGGTACAGAGAATCCTTCTAGGGCATTTGCCCTGTAGCTTGAAACTCTGCTGATTTTAAACACTAAGGTCATTTGACAGAAGTTTATCTTGATCTATTTTCTACTCTATTTGGTTATTTATATAGTTGCTATATTTGGCTGAGCACTCTTAGGAATGAAATCGGACAAAGAGTAAAACTCTAAAATTGCTCATGTTAATATCTCTCATAATTTGTCTTCCTATTTTTCATTGTGTTCTGAATTTTTAAATACTATTCCTATTGTTGAAATCAAGTTCATGTGCCTGATGCACAGTGAGGTCAGACAAACCTAAATGTCAGAATTTGGAACAGAGAAAAGTTTATTGCAAGGGCCAAGCAAGGAGAATGGGCAGCTCATGCTTAAAAAGCCCAAACTCTCTGATGGGTTTCAGGGAAGGGTTTTTAAAGGCAAATTTGGGGGGAGGGCTGCAGGGTATATGACTTTCTTCTGATTGGTTGGTGGTGAGATAATGTGGTGTTCCAAAAGTCTCAGTCATCAGCCTTCTGGTTCCAACTGGTCTGGGGTCCACATGCTTATGCTCAGCCTGAAGTTACCATCCTCCACCTGAGTGGCCATGTGACTGTCTTTGGCCAATGCAACACTAACACTGAACATTAATCTGTCCTCTTGGAATATTCTTCATGGATTTCAGATACCATATATTTGATGAATGCCAAATAGCCATGTGGAGTGGTCCACGTGAAAGAAAACTGTGGTCCCTAGCTGACAATCTCAGCTGTCAACTGTGTGAATGAAGCCATTTAGACCTCTAATTTTGCCCAGGAGCCTACCTGATGCACATTGTAAGGGAGGAAAAATTCTCCTCTATCAAATAAGTGACTAGAACAGAAAGTTTTAATATCTTTTAGATAAAGAAACAGTAAATTTGTGAAGAAATGGCAAGACAAAAGTGATTAGGCTGGGGAAGTAAATTGTGGGGAAGTGACTAGGCAGTGTATGGGGTGGGTACAAAACTAGTGGAAGACAAGTGTTATTTTAGTAAGTTTGTATAGATCTATTTCAGTGTCGACTCCCAGTCTCTGGTGATAGGTGATGTTCTCTTCCTGGTGCAGGGAGTGTACCTTTCTCGTGGGAAATTTTATGTTTTAGGTAGAAAAGGATAGGTCAGAGAACCCTTCCTACATCCACTCTTTCTCAAGTACCTTTAGCTCAAAATAGTCAGTATACCAAAATGTCATATTTCGGGCTGGCATGTCCTGAAGTCCTTTAACATGAAGCTAGATGTAGAACTTATGGGAGAAGTTAAGGTGGATGGATCTTTTGGATCTTTTGTCTAAGGAGAAGTTAGGGGAAGCTATGTGAGTTGATGGGAATATTAATGATGAGAGATTAGAGAAAGAAGAGCAGCCAGAAACGTCTGATGACTACTTTAGTTCAATACTTAAGCAATCAGAAGAGGATTTATAACAGGAGAAGAAGCATTGAGAATGAGAAAAATGCTCATTTAGCAAATATTTATTGAACATATACTATTTTTAGCCTGGGATAAAGAGTAAAAAATAGAAAAAAATGGCCTCCATTAAGAGTCTTATACTTTAAAGAAGTTCAAGAAACAGGCTTAAGGATTTTTAACACTCATTAATAAACGGGCTCTTTTAAATATCCTTATGATCATACTTTGTATTTGGTCACAGGAAGGAACCTATGCCGTCACATCAGTGTAAAATGAAGATGCTTCTCTTATTTGTGCCATTATTGCCAGATTCAATTTACAGACATAAAAACCTCTCATGTTCTTGATTGGAAAATGTGAAAGCAATTTACCTTTGGTGAGTTAATATACAGCTGCTGTTATTTATATTCTTTTAAAGGTTTGCAGCTTTTTGGAGTTTAAAAAACCCATACCTGTCTCTTAGAATATGTGAAAATTTCCTAGGCATATCTTTGATGACTTGAAGACCTAGTCATTCTAAAGCAGATTTTTTTTTTTTAATTAGAGTATAATAGATATGGTTGCTATATCTCATAGAATGCTATTTCTTGGACCTATGTTTCTATGTTCTTCCTGCTTTCCATCTTACCCAGGCATATTGTCAGACACAACTAATGATCAGCAAAAATATTTAAATTATCTTCATAATTAACTTCCTTAATTTATAAGAAATGATTTACTTAGATTTAGAAGGTTATCCAGACATTCTGTCTTCCCCTCTTCTTTAATTGTTTTTTGAACAAGTACAGTTTTTGGTACATTCTCTAAGTTCCCATGAATCAGACTTAAGAAAATATAATTCTTTAGCATTACTAAATTTCTAAATTGTTCATATTTATGATTTCAAATATAAAAATGCATACATTTGTGTAACACACACACACATATATATTTGCACACATATACATATGCTGTGCATATAGACATATTCTTATTCCACAGTACAGCTGAGTTTGCAAATAGTATTTTCTGTAAATTAAAATAATCACACACATACGCACAAACACACACACATACCCACTTATGTACTAATCTGAAGTTAGGGCTTCAAATAGTAAAATGCTATAAAAACCTTAATTGCAGAGGCATTAACGGGAACTTCTGTAATGCTAGGAAACTATCCACTGAATAATGCCTCTCCAGAGAGACTTGCTGACTACACACCTGCTTCAGGAAATGAATGCAGAATTCGTGCTTCACTTCATATCTTCAACCTTAAAACTGCTTAGAGTCCTCACTCTTCTCATTTTGATATATCTTTTGTATGAGTGACAAGTACATACATGAGAAAATAGAGTGTGTTAAAATAGTCTGCTTGGTAGTGTTTTTGCTGATGTATTAATTCATTTCGTTTCACGTGCTATATCACCATCACGTGCAACCAGATTTTATGAGAGGGCTCACTGAAGTGAAAATCAAGCCAATGAATCGTTTAATATGAACTAATGAAAACCAGATATAAAAGACTTTAGTAACTGTTTTGGAGACTTAATTGTCAAGAGGATGTAAATTCTGAGCACTACTAAGTAAAGGAAAAGACTGTAATGAAGAAATTGGGATCACTGTGTGATAATTGGTTTAATTAAAGAGTCATGTAGCAATGATGTCCTGGATGAAGCCACTGAAATAGGAAGGAGCAAATGTTTTCTCCAAGGTAGGAGATGCCTTTTGTTTATTTTTATTTTCCATAATTTGAGAGAAAAGCATTATTAGCATGTAATAGTCATTTAAACAAAGCTCAATTTGTTCAGAGAAATCCATAAGAATATTTACATTTTTTGATATAAAAGCTAACAAAACATTTCTAAACTTCTGTTGTGTGTTTATGGTATTGATGTGATAAATTTGTGGGTTGGCATGCGATTACCTAATACAGTGTACAAAGAGGCGCCATAAATAAGATAGCTGCAAACACAATTCATTGGTTGTCCCTGGATGTTGAAAAAATATCTTTATTGTATTAAACTAGGCATTATCTATAATAATTGGTTCAGCAAAAGGCAAGAAAGTAGATGATAAAACCATGGGGTGAAAGATTTTTAGGGAATAGGTATTGGTATGATGCCAAAGTATAATCCAGTAGAAAATTTACTAAATACAAATAAAAAAATTACAACTTTATGATGAAGATGTCTATAGATAAGACCCTTAAATAGCTCATCAAATTTAGCACCATCACTGATAATGCTTCTTGATATGGTACAGTAAGAAATACATAACATCACAGGTAATACTTGTGCTGAAATATATAAGATCACTTAGGTAATATTTGTGCTGAATTTAATCATAAGGAAGCAAGCAGACAATTCCAGAAAATAGAGCACTCTACAAACAATTGGTCTGAATGCTAAAACAAAACCCAAATCCCCCCAAACCCTACAATGTCATAAAACACAAAACAAAAGAAAAATTCCAAAATATGAAAAGAGAAGGTACAGTTCTAATTTAAGAGACAGAACACCAAAGGCAATGATTAATTTTTGGATACAAAAAAAGAAAAGAGATTATGAAATATTTCTTCTGGAGAAAATTGAAATGTATAGTGTATTTTGGATAGTATTGCATTAATATTGATTTTCTTAATATGATAATGGTATTGTGGTAACGCAGGTGATTGTCTTATTCTTAGGATATGTATGCTGAGGTAGTGCTTAAGTATCATGATGTCTGCAACTTTCTGTCGAATGATTCATCTCCAAAATACCATCCCCCAAAACACACATACACACACACACAAACAGGAAGAGGAAGAGATAAACAAATGTTTATAGTTTGATTTATATATCTAAAGAGTGTATAAGTGTTCATTGTACTAATATTTCAACTTTTCTGTAGACTTAATATCTTCAAAATAAAACTTTGGGGAGTATTGGCATTCCATATGGTATTGCATAAAGATAATTGTATTTGGGACCTGCCGAATATGTAAGTACACACTTCAGTTGAAGAATTTAGATCTGTTTACCTTCCCAGTGTTATTAAACTCAGGGTTTTGAATAGTTATATACAGATAAATTAAATAATTCAAAGTGATAATTATTTTCTGAGATGTCACAGCCCAAATTTCTCCTGATATAAAAGACTCAATGATGTCAATTATTTTTGCTCAATATCACAGTTAGGAATTATATTTAGCTTTCTTAAATTATAAGGATGTAAAACATTTCAAAGAATTAGTCAATGCATCTGTATAATTTAGATCAAGAAATATTTTATCTTTGTGAATTTTAGAGAATGCTGAAATAAAAAGAAACTCCTTAAAAAGGCATATTCACATGCATTTTCTTATATATTCATTTAAACAGCCTTGCCGAATGTGAACAATCCAGTCATTGAGTTATTTTGCTCACACCATTATTTGACTCATTCTGTTCAATAACTTGATTTCCCTTATTGTTGCAAATGGATACATTTAGATGTTTGTCAAAAATCAACAGTTAGTACTCATGAATATAGAATTGAAAATACCCATCCAGCTGTTTATCAAAATAATGAAGTGCCTAAATGTGGAAGTGGCAGTTAATGTGAGTTTGATTACATGGACTGTACGCTTTTTTAACCTAGCTCATTATCATACAGGCATGCTATGGAGAATTCACATGTTCAGTTCCGTAACACACCAATTAAGCAGATACCACAGTGGAGTGAGTCACAGGAACGTTTTGGTTTCCCAGTGCATATAAAAGTTATGTTTACGCTGTACTGTGGTCTACTGAGTGTGCAATAGCCTCGTGTCTAAAAAAACAATAATTCAAAAATACTTTATTGCTAAAAAATGGTAACCACCATCTGAGACTTCAACAAGTTATCATCTTTTTGCTGGTGGAGGGTCTTGCCTCTATGTTGACGGCTGCTGACGGCTCAGGGTGGTAGTCGCTAAAGGTTGGGGTGGCCGCGGGAATTTCTCAAAATAAGACAAGAAGTTTTCTGAATCTATTGACTCTTCCTTTCACAAACGATTTCTTTGTAGCATGCAATGCTGTTTGATAGCATTTTACCCACACTCAGACTTCTTTCAAAACTGGAGTCAATCCTCTCAAACACTGCCACTGTTATATTAACTAAGTTTATGTAATATTCTAAATGCTTTGTTGTCGTTTCAACAGTCTCCACAGCATCTTCACCAGGAGTTGATTCCATCTCAACAAACCACTTTCTTTGCTCATTGATAAAGAAGCAACTCCTTATCTGTTAGGGGTTTGTCATGAGATTGTAGCAAATTCAGTCACATCCTCAGTTACCAGCTACGTTAGCCCCTAACAAGAGAATAGCCTGTCCTTTGAAGCTTTGAAGCCAGGCATTGACTTCTCCTCTCTAGCTATGAAAGTCCTAGATGGCACCTTCTTCCAATAAAGTGCTGTTTGGTCTACATTCAAAATCTGTTTAGTGTAGCCACCTTCATTCGTTATCTTAGCTAGATCTTCTGGATAACTTGCTGCAGCTATATCAGCACTTAGTGCTTCATCTTACACTTCTATGTTATGAAGATGGCTTCTTTCCTTAAACCTTATCAACCAAACCTCTGCTATCTTCCCATTTCTCTTCTGCAGCTTCCTCAATTCTCTCCACCTTCACAGAGAAGGGAGTTAGGTCTTTGCTCTGGATTAGTCTTTGACTTAAGGGAGTGTTGTGCTTGGTTTGATTTATTTAGACTTTTAGACTAAGCTAAAACTTTCTGCAAAACAGCAATAAGACTGTTTCACTTTCTTATCATTCATATGTGCACTGGATTAGCACTTTTAATTTCCTTCAAGAACTTTTCCTTTACATTCACAACTTGGCTAACTGTTTTGTGCAAGAGGCCTAGCTTTCAGCCTATCTTGGCTTTTGACATGCCTTCGTCACAAAGCTTAATCATTTCTAGCTTATGATTTAAAGTGGGAGACATGTGACTCTTCCTTTCTCTTGAACACTTAGAGGCCATTGTAAGGTTATTAATTGGCCTATTTCAGTATTGTTCTGTCTCACGGATTAGAAGCATTCAATGTGAGGGAGATAGATGGCAGAATGTTCAGTTGGTGGAGCAGTCAGAACACATACAACATTTATTAAGTTAGCAGTCTTATATGTGCATGGTTCTTGGAGCCCCAAAACAATTGCAATAGTAACATCAAAGATCACTGATCACAGATCACCATAACAAATAAAATAATAATGAAAATGTTTGAAATATCATGAGAGTTACCTAAATATGACAGAGAGACACAAAGTGAGTAAATGCTTTTTGGAAAAATGGTGCTGATAGACTTGCTTGACACAAGGTTGCTACAAACCTGCAGTTTGTTTTAAAAAATGCAATATATGGGAAGCACAATAAATAGAAATGCTATAAAAAGAGGTATGGTGATCCCGCCCCTCTCCCCGTGGGCCTCCCAGTAATGGTGCCTTGCCTTTCTGGAGGGCCCGGCTTCTTCCTAGTACACCCTCAGTTAACACAGCCTGACCTCTTCAGGCTGTTTCCCCACCTAACCCTGGTCCTCTCCCTGGGACTGAGCTCTGGAGTCTGAGCTTCAGCACCAGACCCCAACACCCACTGACAGAGGAGTGTCTCAGGTTGGGGAGCACAAGGTGGTGGTTCCGACCCTCTGTGCAGGTTACTCTTCGTTTTGCCTTCCACAAACCTGTTACTGCTCTCTCCTCTTAGGCTCCGAATCTCCCCCTCCTTCCAGTCTGATCTCCCCACTGGTGAGGAGACTTCCCAAGGTGCAGGAAACTTTCCTTCACAGCTCCCTCCCCGGGGTACAGGCCCCACCCTGATTCCTTCTTTTTCTTTTTCCTTTTGTCCTACCCGGTTACATGGATGTTTTCTTGTCTTTTCGGATGTCTGAGGTCTTCTGTCTGCGATCAGTAGCTGTTCTGTGTAAATCGTTCCACTTGTAGCTGTATTTTCAATGTTTCTGTGGAAGGAGGTGAACTTCCTATTCCTCTGCCACCTTGATCTCTCTTATCCACCTCCTAGAGTAATGAAAATAAAACCAAAAATAAACAAATGGGATCTAATTAAACTTAAGAGCTTTTGCACAGCAAAGGAAACCATAAACAAGACGAAAAGACAAGCCTCAGAATGGGAGAAAATATTTTAAAATGAAGCAACTGACAAGGGATTAATCTCCAAAATATATAAACAGTTCATGCAGTTCAATATCAAAAAAACAAACAACCCAGTCAAAAAATGGGGGGAAGATCTGAATATACATTTCTCCAAAGAAGACATATGGATGGCCAAAAAGCACTTGAAAATATGCTTAACATCACTAATTATTAGAGAAATGCAAATCAAAACTACAATGAGGTATCACCTCACACTGGTCAGAATGGCCATCATCAAAAATCTACAAGCAATAAATGCTGGAGAGGGTGTGGAGAAAAGGGAACACTTCTACAATGTTGGTGGGACTGTAAATTGGTAAAGTCAATCACTATGGAGAACAGTATGGAGGTTCCTTAAAAGACTAAAAATAGAACTACCATATGACCCAGCAATCCCACTCTTAGTCATATACCCGGAGTAAACCATACTTCAAAAAGATACCTGAACCCCAATGTTCATTGCAGCACTATTTACAAGAGCCAGGGCATGGAAGCAACCTAAGTGTCCATTAACAGAGGAATAGATACAGAAGATGTGGTACATATATACAATGGAATATTACTCAACCATAATAAAGAACAAAATAATGCCATTTGCAGCAACATGGATGGACCTAGAGATTGCCATACTGAGTGAAGTAAGTCAGAAACAGAAAGACAAATATCATACGATATTGCTTATATGTGGGATCTAAGAAAAGGGTACAAATGAACTTATTTACAAAACAGAAGTAGAGTCAAATAGGTAGAAAACAAACATGGTTACTAGGGGATGGGGGGAGGGATAAATTGGGAGATATATACACTCTATAGAAAATAGATAACTACTAAGGACCTACTGTATAGCACAGGGAGCTCTACTAATACTCTGTAATGGCCTATATGGGAAAAGAATCTAAAAAAAGAATGGATATATGTATGTGTATAATTGATTCACTTTGCTGTACACCTGAAACTAACACAACATTGTAAATCAACTATACTACAATAAAAGTTTTAAAAAATAAAAAGAGGTATGCCCATATGTGACCTGGGAGAATTCCAGGAATGCAAGGATGGTATAATGTCAGGAAGTTGATTAATATTACATAATTCATCAGTAGATCAAATATACTAAAATCAGTTTTTTCAAGAGAGCCCCTAAAACATTTGATAACATTTAAACTATTCCTATTATAAACTGAATCCATTCTACTAAAGAATAAACCCACCCAGGAATGGGATTCTAAACTAATATTATGAAAAACATTTGCTTCAAATAAACAGCTAACATCACTTTTAATTCTGTTTTTTAATTGGTGTGAAGTAGGGTTGGGATCAGCAGTTTTTTTTTTTTTGTTGTTTATTTTTCACTGCACATTTTTTATTATTTTTTTAAAATTAATTTATTTATTTTTGGCTGTGTTGGGTCTTCATTTCTGTGCGAGGGCTTTCTCTAGTCGCGGCAAGCGGAGGCCACTCTTCATCGCGGTGCGCGGGCCTCTCACTGTCGCGGCCTCTCTTGTTGCGGAGCACAGGCTCCAGAAGCGCAGGCTCAGTAGTTGTGGCTCACGGGCCCAGTTGCTCCGCGGCATGTGGGATCTTCCCAGACCAGGGCTCGAACCCGTGTCCCCTGCATTGGCAGGCAGATTCTCAACCACTGCGCCACCAGGGAAGCCCCTAACATCACTTTTAACAGTACAACTTTAAAGGTATTCCCCATAAAATCAGCAATGTGTAATGATTGACAGTAACACCATTATTTTTTATACTTTTTTGGGAGTAGATTTTATAGAATATAATTTAGCTTGAAATAGAAACAAGAACTATAATTTTGGAAATTAGGAGAAAAATCATTACTTACAGAGTATATTAATATATACTTATAAAACAAGTGATTTAATTGAAAGAAATAGACACAATAGGAAAATTAGGTAAAGCATTTGGGTCAAGTATAATAAACAATAGCTCTCTTATTAAAAATATCAATCAGAACATTAAAACATTAAAAAAATTTCATTCATAACACCATAAATTACAAAACACTAAGAATTAAATTTAGCAGGAAATTAGTAGGGTATATGTGAGGCAAGTTATAAAACTTCTTTTGATAAATGAATGATTTGAAAAAAACAAAAATTTCCAATAACAGGGAAATAGTTAACTACCTTGCCAGCACCTTATTCTTAGACTTCCCAGGCTCCAGAAGTGTGAGAAATACACTTGTTTTTTTGTTTTTTGTTTTTAAAAACACTACACAAATAGTTTGTTTATTTATTTATTTACGGCTGTGTTGGGTCTTCGTTTCTGTGCGAGGGCTTTCTCTAGTTGTGGCAAGTGGGGGCCACTCTTCATTGCGGTGCACGGGCCTCTCACTATCGCGGACTCTCTTGTTGCGGAGCACAGGCTCCAGACGTGCAGGCTCAGTAATTGTGGCTCACGGGCCTAGTCGCTCCACGGCATGTGGGATCCTCCCAGACCAGGGTTCGAACCCGTGTCCCCTGCATTGGCAGGCAGATTTTCAACCACTGCGCCACCAGGGAGGCCCACACTTGTTGTTTAAACTCCTCAATCTATGGTATTTTGTTATGACAGCACAAGTGGACTAAAATAGAAGAGGAGAAGGGCACCAAAATCTGCTCTCTGGATCTTTGATATATTACCCTTATCCACTTGAGAATTTTGGGCCGTGGGCAGTCAACAACACCCATGCTCATGGCAAAGGTTAATTCTTCCAATTGTGCAAAATACTATCCTCTCACTGACTCTAGGATGTCTCTCTCCAGCATCATCAATTCACCCCTTTCTACTGTATTTTTACCATCAGCAAATATTCAGAATCCAACCACCCCTCACCTCCCCCACTGCTAATATCCTGGTCCATGCACAGCCTTCTCTCCCCTGGCATATTGCTATTGCTTCCTAACCAGGCATAAAACAGAGGTAAACTAATGTAACTGTGTTCTACTTTTTCCCCTACTACCTTACGTCATTTGTGTCCTCAATATTCTTTTGTTTCAACAGTGTAGCTAGTTGGCAGACTGGCCAAGGATGTATGTTCAAATAAAGTGGAGCACTGGAATTTCTTTTAATTTATTTCTGGTTTTGTAATATTTATTTTTTAGTTGAATGTTGATTAGGCCTCCCAGGCAGGCTATCAATGTGAAAGATCAGAAAATATTGTATATTATGAAAAATAAATTTGACACTAAATATATAAATTTCATGCATCAGTGAGTGGTGAGTTTAAGATACAAAGGACTGTGTTTATTTTAGGAAGATGTCCCATTAAATAAGGAAGGACCTCAAAGGTTAATAAGAAATTTGAACTTTATGTGAAGGGAGTGATAGAATTAGAGTTATATTTTAGAACTAGGAGAGGTGTGGCTACAGCCTGAGTAACCAGTTAGACACTGCACCGTACTTTTGGGAGCCACACGCTGAGCTTCACAAATAATAGAGTAGATGTTATGAAGAATAACAACCAACTTGATATCCTGAACTACTCTACGTTATCTGCTCCATACTCTTTTTTTCTTCTCTCTTGACTTTCACAGTTCCTCACTACATCTTGCCTCTAACTCAACTATTCATCTGCCTTATGTATCAGCTTCATGAAAATATAAAGGCTCTCTTGGACTTTTGCTCTTGGTCTCCCTCCAGACTCAATTTTTAACTTTGTCTCTTAACATGGAGTATTCTTGAATTACCATCTACTTGGGAACAATTTTCCATGGGTCTCTTATGTTTCTGCATGTCTTGTGAATGAGGCACTGATTGCCCTTTGGTTTGGACTCTTTTCATGTATGTATTTACAGCAAAAAGCCTTGGAAACTATATATAGTGTCTCCCTCCAGAGCAAAAGGCAAGTTTTCTTACAGCCTTGGGAGATGGAGATAATGTCTCTCTAGAGCAAAGAGTAAAGCTGCCAGGTTTAATGCCCCATTATAGAAAATTCAGGTTTCCTGAGCTCAGGATTCCACTCATGTAAAGCAGTTCACATTTGCAGGTATCTAGGTCCTTCTCTGTCACTACATGGAACTCAGGGTTGAGAAGAATTAAGGCAAATATGGTACTCATTCTGTTTTCTGCACTGTGAGTAATAAAGTCCTTTGTCTCTCACCCAGGAAGACTGTATCTTTTGCTAGCATCCTTGAGACTGTGGCAGGCTAATTTTCTAGTTTGCAAGTAATGTGAAATTTCAGATTATTCATTTTTTTTCTGTCTTGGATTTTATTTTAACAGCTCTATTGAGATCTAATTCACCTTTGTAGAGCATACAAGTCAAAGGTTTTTAGTGTATTCAGAGTTGTGCAACCATCCCCACAATCTAATTTTAGAACATTTTCATCACCTGAAAAGAAAACCCTGTACCCTTCAACTATCACCACCCAATCTTCCTATCCCCCAACTCCAGTCTAATTTTTGTCTCTACATATTTGCCTATTGTGGACATCTCATATAAATGGAATCATATATATATATATATATATATATATATATATATATATATATATACACACACACACACACACACACACACACACACACACACATATATTTTTCATTAATCAGCCATTTATTATGCTCATGGATTCTAGGGTTTAGGAATCTAGACAAGGTACATCAGGAAGGGCTTGTCTCTGCTCCATGATGTTGGAGTTCTCAGCTGGAAAACTTGAAGTCTAAAGGTTGGGATCATCCGAAGCCTCCTTTACTCGTATACATCACGTACTTGATGTCTGTCACTGGGAGCTTCAGATCTTCTACGTGTGAGAAGTTGGGCTTCCTTACAGGATGGTGGCTGCCTGGATTCACTACTGTACAGTTACTACTTCTCACTTTGTTATTAATAAGTAGCTTATAGGGAGATAGTTTGAAACTGTATAAATACTCTATATCTCAATCATGACTTTTCCACTCTTTAGCAACTACTGATGATTTTTGCCTGTAACAATTATAGCTGTAGTATTGTTGCAAACGCTTTCTTTAAAAAACTAAATTTATTTATTTATTTTTGGCTGCGTTGGGTCTTCGTTGCTGCGTGCAGGCTTTCTCTAGTTGCAGTGAGCAGGGTTGCTCTTCGTTGCAGTGAGCAGGCACCTCATTGTGGTGGCTTCTCTTCTTGCAGAGCATGGGCTATAGGCACATGAGATTCAGTACTGCCAGCATGCGGGCTCAGTAGTTGTGGTGCGTGGGCTCTAGAGTGCAGACTCAGTAGTTGTGGTGCATGGGCTTAGTTGCTCCGCTGCATGTGAGATCTTCCTGGACCAGGGCTCGAACCTGTGTCTCCTGCATTGGCAGGCAGATTCTTAACCACTGCACCACCAGGGAAGCCTGCAAACTCTGTTTTTATTTTTTATTTATTTTAATTTTTTTAATAGATATTTATTGGAGTATAATTGCTTCACAATACTGTGTTAGTTTCTGTTGCACAACAAAGAGAATCAGCCATATGCATACACATGTCCCCATATCCCCTCCCTCTTCAGCCTCACTCTCATCCTCCCTATCCCACCTCTCTCGGTCATCGCAAAGCAGTGAGCCAATTTCCATGTGCTATGCTGCTGCTTTCCACCAGCCAACTATTTTACATTCAGTAGTGTATATATGTCGATGCTACTCTCCCTTTGCCCCAGCTTCACCCTCCCACCCCATGTCCTCAGGTCCATTTTCTATGTCTACCTCTTTATTCCTGCCCTGCAACTAGGTTCATAAGTACCTTTTTTTTTTTTTTTTTTTAGATTCCATATATATGCGTTAGCATACGGTATTTGTTTTTCTCTTTCTGACTTACTTCACTCTGTATGACAGACTCTAAGTCCATCCACCTCACTACAAATAACTCAATTTCGTTTCTTTTTATGGCTGAGTAATATTCCATTGTATATATGTGCCACATCTTCTTTATCCATTCATCCGATGATGGACACTTAGGTTGCTTCCATGTCCTGGCTATTGTAAATAGTGCTGCAATGAACATTGTGGTACATGTCTTTCTGAATTATGGTTTTCTCAGGGTATATGCCCCATAGTGGGATTGCTGGGTCATATGGTAATTCTATTTTTAGTTTATTAAGGAACCTCCATACTGTTCTCCATAGTGGCTGTATCAATTTACATTCCCACCAACAGTGCAAGAGGGTTCCCTTTTCACCACACCTTCTCCAGCATTTATTGTTTCTAGAGCTTTTGATAATGGCCATTCTGATTGGTGTGAGGTGATACCTCATTGTAGTTTTGATTTGCATTTTTCTAATAATTAGTGATGTTGAGGATCTTCTCATGTGCCTCTTGGCCATCTGTATGTCTTCCTTGCTGAAATGTCAATTTAGGTCTCCCATGCATTTTTCAACTGGATTGTTTGGTTTTTTGATTTTGAGCTCCATGAGCTGTTTGTATATTTTGGAGATTAATCGTTTGTCTGTTGTTTCATTTGCAAATATTTTCTCCCATTCTGAGGGTTGTCTTTTTGCCTTGTTTATGGTTTCCTTTGCTGTGCAAAAGCTTTTGAGTTTAATTATGTCCCATTTGTTTATTTCTGTTTTTATTTCCGTTACTCTAGGAGGTGGGTCAAGAAGGATCCTGCTGTTGTTTATGTCAAGGAGTGTTTTTCCTATGTTTTCCTCTAAGAGTTTTATAGTGTCTGGTCTTACATTTAAGTCTTTAATCAATTTGGAGTTTATTTTTGTGTATGGTGTTAAGTAGTGTTCCGATTTCATTCTTTTACATGTAGCTGTCCAGTTTTCCCAGCACCACTTATTGAAGAGACTGTCTTTTCTCCATTGTATGTCCTTGCCCCCTTTGTCATAAATTAGGTGCCCATATGTGCGTGGGTTTATCTCTGGGCATTCTATTCTGTACCATTGATCTATATTTCTGTTTTTGTGCCAGTACCATACTGTCTTGATTACTGTGGCTTTGTGGTATATGGGAGCCTAGTTTCTCCAGCTCCGTTTTTCTTTCTCAAGATTGCTTTGGCTATTCGGGATCTTTTGTGTTACCATACGAGTTGTAAGATTTCTTTTCTAATTCTGTGAAGAATGCCATTGGTAGTCTGATAGAGATTGCATTGAATCTGTAGATTGCTTTCAGTAGTATAGTCATTTTCACAATATTGATTCTTCCAGTCCAAGAACATGGTATATTTCTCCATCTGTTTCTGTCAACTTTGATTTCTTTCATCAGTGTTTTACAGTTTTCTGAGTACAAGTCTTTTGCCTCCTTAAGCAGGTTTATTCCTAGGTATTTTATCTTTTTGTGGCAATGGTAAATGGGAGTGTTTCCTTAACTTCTCTTTCTGAATTTTTGTTGTTGGTGTACAGGAATTCTGTACACCAACAACAAATCTGTACACAGAGATTTCTGTGCATTAATTTGTATCCTGCAACCTTTCCAAATTCATTGATTAGTTCTAGTAGTTTTCTGGTGGCATCTTTAGGATTTTCTATGTATAGTGTCATGTCATCGGCAAACAGTGACAATTTTACTTCTTCTTTTCCAATGTGTGTTACTTTTATTTCCTTTTCTTGTCTGATTGCTGTGGCTAGGACTTCCAAAACTATGTTGAATAAGAGTGGTGAGAGTGGATGTCCTTATCTTATTCCTGATCTTAGAGGAAATACTTTCAGTTTTTCACC
Organism: Balaenoptera ricei; assembly: GCF_028023285.1. Classification (NCBI taxonomy): domain Eukaryota; kingdom Metazoa; phylum Chordata; class Mammalia; order Artiodactyla; family Balaenopteridae; genus Balaenoptera; species Balaenoptera ricei. The sequence goes on from NC_082643.1 coordinate 15,861,339, forward strand.
GTTGAGTATGATGTTTGCTGTGGGTTTGTCATATGTGGCCTTTGTTATGTTGAGGTAAGTTCCCTCTATGCCCATTTTCTGGAGAGTTTTTATCATAAATGGGTGTTGAATTTTGTCAAAAGCTTTTTCTGCATATATTGAGGTGATCATATGGTTTTTATTCCTTAATTTGTTAACGTGGTGTATCACATTGATTGATTTGCATATATTGAAGAATCCTTGCATCCTTGGGATAAATCCCAGTTGATCATGGTGTATGATCCTTTAAATGTGCTGTGGGATTCTGTTTGCTATTATTTTGTTCAGGATTTTTGCGTCTATTTTCATCAGTGATATTGGTCAATAATTTTCTTTTTTTGTGATATCTTTTTTCTGGTTTTGATATCAGGGTGATGGTGGCTTCGTAGAATGAATTTGGGAGTGTTTCTCCCTCTGCAATTTTTTGGAAGAGTTTGAGAAGGATAGGTGTTAACTCTTCTCTAAATGTTTGATAGAATTCGCCTGTGAAGCCCTCTGGTCCTGGACTTTTGTTTGTTAGAAGATTTTAAATTATGGTTTCAATTTTATTACTTGTGATAGGTCTGTTTATATTTTCTAATTCTTCCTGGTTCAGTCTTGGAAAACTGTACCTTTCCAAGAATTTGTCCATTTCTTCATGGTTGTTCATTTTATTGGCATATAGTTGTTTGTAGTAGCTGTATGATCCTTTGTATTTCTGCATTGTCAGTTGTGATATCTCCTCTTTCATTTTTAATTTTATTTATTTGCATCCTCTCCCATTTTTTTCTTGATGAGGCTGGCTAAGGGTTTATCAATTTTCTTTATCTTCTCAAAGAACCAGCTTTTAGTTGTATTCATCTTTGCTATTGTTTTCTTCATTTCTATTTCATTTATTTCTGCTCTTATCTTTATGATTTCTTTCCTTCTACTGACTTTGGGTTTTCTTTTTTCTTCTTTTTCTAGTTGTTTTAAATGTAGGGTTAGATTGTTTGAGATTTTTCTTGTTTCTTGAGGTGAGGTTGTATTGCTATAAACTTTCCTCTTAGAACTGCTTTTGCTGCATCCCATAGGTTTTGTGTCGTCGTGTTTTCATTGTCATTTGTTTCTAGGTATTTTTTTATTTCTTCTTTGATTTCTTCAGTGATCTCTTGGTTATTTAGTAGTGCACTGTTAAGCTCCATGTATTTGTGTTTTTTACAGTTTTTTTTCCTGTAATTGATTTCCAATCTCATAGCATTGTGGTCAGAAAAGATGCTGCATATGATTTCAATTTTCTTAAATTTTCTGAGGCTTGATTTGTGACCCAAGACATTATCTATCCTGGAGAATGTTCTAAGTGCACTTGAGAAGAAAGTGTATTCTGCCACTTTTTGGTGGAATGTTCCATAAATATCAATTACATCTGTTTGATCTGTTGTGTCATTTAAAACTTGTGTTTCCTTATTTAATTTCTGTTTCAATGATCTGTCCATTGGTGTAAGTGGGGAGTTAAAGTCCCCTACTATTATTGTGTTACTGTCAATTTCTCCTTTCATGGTTGTTAACATTTGCCTTATGTATTGAGATGCTCCTATGTAGGGTGCATAAACATTTATAATTGTTATGTCTTCTTCTTGGATTGATCCTTTGATCATTACGTAGTGTCCCTCCTTATCTCTTGTAACAGTCTTTATTTTAAAGTCTATTTTACCTGTTACAAGTACTGCTACTCCAGCTTTCTTTTGATTTCCATTTGCATGGAATATCTTTTTCCATCCCTTCACTTTCAGTCTGTATGTGTCCCTACGTCTGAAGTGTTTCTCTCGTAGACACCATATATATGGGTCTTGTTTTTGTATCCATTCAGCCACTCTGTGTCTTTTGGTTGGGGCATTTAATCCATTTACATTCAAGATTATTTTTGATAAATATGTTCCTATTACCATTTTCTGAATTGTTTTGGGTTTATTTTTGTGGGTCTTTTTCTTCTCTTGTGTTTTCCACTTAGAGAAGTTTCTTTAGCATTTGTTAGTAAAGCTGGTTTGGTGGTGTTGAATTCTCTTAGCTTTTGCTTGTCTGAAAAGCTTTTGACTTCTCCATCGAATCTGAATGAGATCGTTGCTGCATAGAGTAATCTTGGTTGTAGGTTTTTCTCTTTCATCACTTTCAGTTTATCCTGCCACTCCCTTCTGGCCTGCAGAGTTTCCACTGAAAAATCAGCGGATAACCTTAGGGATTCCTTTTTATGTTATTTTTTGTTTTTCCCTTGCTGCTTTTAATATTTTTTCTTTGAATTTAATTTTTGTTAGTTTGATTAATATGTGTCTTGGTGTGTTTTTCCTAAGGTTTATCCTGTATGAGACTCTCTGTGCTTCCTGGACTTGGGTGACTATTTCCTTTCCCATGTTAGGGAAGTTTTCAACTATAATCTCTTCAAATATTTTCTCAGTCCCTTTGTTTTTATCTTCTTCTTCTGGGACCTGTATAATTCGAATGTTGGTGTGTTTAGTGTTGTCCCAGAGGTCTCTGGGATTGTCTTCAATTCCTTTATTCTTTTCATTCTTTTTTCTTTATTCTGCTCCTTGGCAGTTATTTCCAACATTTTGTCTTCCAGCTCACTTATTCGTTCTTCTGCCTCTGTTATTCTGTTATTGATTCCTTCTAGTGTATTTTTCATTGCAGTTATTGTGTTGTTCATCTCTGTTTATTCTTTAGTTCTTCTAGATCTTTGTTAAACGTTTCTTGTATTTTTCATTCTGTTCCTCCATTCCATTTCCAAGTTTCTGGATCATCTTTATTATCATTACTCTGAATTCTTTTTCAGGTAGATTGCTTATTTCCTTTTCATTTATTTGGTCTTGTAGGTTTTTCCCTTTCTCCTTCATCTGTGACATATTTTTTTGCCACCTTTTCTTTTTTGTATGAGTGGGATATTGTTCCTGTCTTACTGGTTGTTTGGCCTGAGGCTTCCATCTCTGGAGTTTGTAGGCTACTGGGTAGAGCTGGGTCTTGGTGCTGAGATGGGGAACTCCGTGAGACCTCACTCTGATGAATATTCCCTGTGGTCTGAGGTTCTCTGTTAGTCCAGTGGTTCGGACTCGGAGCTCCCATTGAAGGAGTTTGGCCCGACCCCAGGGCTCATGAACCAAGATCTCACAAACCGCTGGTTCGCTGTGGGGTTCCTCCTGTCTCCTTGGGTGTCAGAGTCCCCCACCAGCAGCCGACAGGCACCCTAGTTGTGGGGAGACACTAACTCTGCGTCTTCCCACACCACCATCTATGTATATATGTTTTGGATTTATGCATTCTGTGGCATTTATCTATACTTCATTCCCTTATATTGCCAAATAATACTCCATTGTGTGGATATACCAAATTTACTTATCTATTCTTTAGTTGATGGATGTTTGGGTTGTTTCACTTTTCGGTTCCAATGAATAATGGTGCACATTCATGTACAAGTTTCTGCCTGGACATATGCTTTCATTTTCCTTGGGAACGTACCCAGGAGTAGAATTGCTGTGCTGTATGGTCACTCTATGCTTAACATTTTTAGGAACTGCTGGGAAATTTTCCAAAACAGTTCCACAACTTTGCATTTCCACCAAAAAAATATGAGGGATCAAATTTCTCCATATTCTCGTCAACACTTATTATTGTATGTTTTTATTGTATGTTTTATTATAGCCACATATTATTGTATGTTATTATTGTCTGCTTTATTATAACCCTCCTTGTGGGTGTGAAATGATTTCTCATTATGGTTTTGATTTTCATTTCCCTAATGACTGATGATATTGAACATCTTTTTATGTTTTTACTGGTCATTTTTATATCTTTGGAGAAATGTCTATTCAAAACCTTTATCCATTTTTAATTGGGATATCTGACTCTTAATCATTCAATTATAATATTTCTCTACATTCCTAAATCTGAGTCCTTATCAGCTACATAATTTGCAAATATTTTCTCCCATTCTATGTATTGTCTTTTCACTTTCTTGATAGTGTCTTCAGAAGCCCCAGATTTCAATTTTAATGAAGACTAGTTTATCTGTTTTTTGTTTTGGTGCTTATTCTTTTGGTATCATATCTATGGAGACTTTGCTTTTCATAAAATAATAAAAATTTATTCCTATTTTTCCAGACTCAATTTTTTTTTTCTCTTGCATTTAGGTGTATAATCCATTGTGAGTTAATTGTTGTGCATGATATATGGAAGGAATCCATCATTCTTTTTCATATAGTTATTCAGTTGTTCCATATGTTGCGTGAGTATTTATTGAATTGTCATCCTGTGTCAGAAATCAACTGACCATAAATGTGTGGGTTCATTTCTGTATTTGCAGTTCTGATCCCTTGATTTACATGTTTACTATATGCCAGTTCCACATTGTCTTGATTTCTGTGGCTTTGTAGGAAATTTGGAAATCAGAAAGTATGAATTTGTCATTTTTTTCTCCTTTTTTCAAGTTTGTTTTGGCTAGCGTGGATCCCTTAAATTTCCTTATGACTTTTAGGTTTATTATTTTAATCTGAAAAAAATCTAGGCAGGATTTTCATAGATATTGTACAGAATCTGTAGATCAATTTAGTACGTATTTTCATTTTAACAATGTAAAGCCATCCAATTTATAAACGTGGGATGACTTCCCATTTATTTAGGTCTTTAATTCTTTCAACAGTGATTTGTAGTTTTCAGTGTCCAAATTTTATGCTTCTTTTGTTAAATTTGTTTCTAAACAGTTTGCTCTTTTTGATACTAGAGTAAATGGAATTGTTTTCTTGATATCATTTTGGATTGTTCACTGATAGTATATGGAAATATGAATGATTGTTGTATATTGACCTTGTTCACTGCAATCTTGTTGAACTTACTAGTTTTAATAGTTTTTTTTAAGGATTCGTTAGGAATTTCTACATATAGAAGTTCATATCAATTGCAAATACAGTTTTACTTCTTCCTTCCAATTTGGATGCCTTTTATTTCTTTTTCTTGCCTAATTGCCCTGGCTAGAAATGCCAGTAGAATTTGAATAGAATTGTTGAGAGTGGACATCCTTGTCATGTTCCAGACCTTATGGAGACAGCATTCAGTCTTTCACTGAATGCTATACCATGCTAGCTGTGGATCTTAATAGTAAAAAATGAGGGAGGGACTTCTATATCTCATTTAATGAGTGTTTTTATAATGAAAGTATGTTAGATTTTGTAAAACGACTTTTCTGCATCTATTGAGATAATCAAGTGGTTTTTGTCCTTTATTCTTTTTATATGGTATAATACTTTATTTGGATTTCATATGTTAAAACAATGTTGCATTTCTGGGATAAGTCCCACTTGGTTATGGTGTATAATCTTATGTGTTGCTGGATTTGGTTTGCTAGCATTTTGTTGAAAATTTTTCTGTCTTTATTCATCAGAAATATTGGTTTGTATTTTTCTTTTCTTTTTTCTTTTTGTGTGTGGTGTCTTTGGCATGTTTTATATCAAGGTTATAGTGACCTCAGGGAATTAATTAAGAAATGTTCCCTCCTCTTCTGTTGTTTGGAAGGGCTTGTAAATAATTGGTATTAATTCTTCTTTGGACGATTGGTACAATCCACCAATGAAACCATCCTTTGGGTTGGGGTTTTTCTTTGTGGCAAATTTCAAAATTACTAATTCAATCTCTTTCCTTTTATATTTAAATTCATAAATTTTTTTATTTCATCTAAGTAATTTTGTTGGTGTCTAGCTGTTCATAGTATAGCCTCATGATCCCATTTATTTCTGTAATGTCAGTAGTGATATCCCCTCTTTTATCCTGATTTTACTAATTTGAGCCTTCTCTAGTTTGCTTTTGGTCAACCTAGTGAAAAGTTTATCATTAAAACTTTTCTTTCAAGGAATACTATTCTCTATTGATTTTGCTATCATCTTTACTAATGTCTTTCTTCTGTTTGCTTTAGGTTTAGTTTGCTCTTCTTTTTCTAATGTCTCAAGGTGAAAGGATTGGTTATTAATATGAGTGCTTTTTAAAAAAATAGGCATTTACAGCTATAAATTTTGCTCTGTGCACTGATTTACCTACATCCCCCAGTATTGATACTTGTGTCTATTTTTCTTCATCTCCAAGTATTTTCTAATTCACATTATATTTCTTTTACCCATTCATTATTTGGGAATGTTTCAGTTTCCACATCTATGTGAATTTTCCAAATTTAATTGATTTATTGATTTCTAATTTCATTTCATTGTGGTTGGAGATCATACATCTTATGACTTTAATATTTTTAACCTTCTTGGGACATGTTTTATGATGTAGCATATGGTATATGCTGGAGAATGTTCCTCATGCACATGAGAAGAAGGTATACTCTGCTCTTATGGGTGTCCTATAGATGTCAGTCAGGTCATCTGTTCTAGTGTTGTGCAAGGCTTTTATTTCTTTGTTACTCTTCTACATAGTTGTTATAACCATTATTGAGGATAGGGGACTTAAATGCCCAACTCTTATTGTTTAATTTTCTATTTCTACCTTCAATTTTGTCACTTTTTTCCTCCATGCATTTTGGGGCTCTGTTGTTAGATGCACATATATTTATAATTGTTATATCTTCCTGATGGATTGACCTTTTTAGTATTATCATATAAAATGTCCCTCTTTGTTTCTATTAACTTTTTTTTCCTTACATTTTATTTTGTTTGATATTAGTATAGCCACTCTAGCTTTCTTATGATTGCTGTTTTCATAAAATAATTTTTTCTTTCATTTCCAGCCTATTTGTATCATTAAATCTAAGGTGTGTTTCCTATGCAGCACATAGTTGGATCTTTATTTTTCATTGTCTGGCAATCTTTTGCTTTTGGTTGGATTAATTCATTCACATTTAATGTTATCATAGATAAAGGTGGATTTATGTTTGCCATTTTACTTTTTTTCTACATGTCTTATGTGTTTTTTGTTCCTCTATTCCTACTTTACTGCTTTGTCTTACATTGAGTATTTTGTAGTGTACTATTTTAATTCTCTTAATAATTTGTCAACTTATATTATTATGTGAGTTATTTTCTTAATGGTTGCTCTAAGGCTTACCATAAGAATCTTAACTTATCAGAATCTACTTTAGATTTATACTAAATTAATTTCAGTGAGATATAGAAATGTTACTCCCATAGAGCTATATTTCCTCTTCTCCCTTTTTATGTTATTATTGTTATATATATTTGTATATATTACAGAATGCATTAATATAATTATTTATTTATATAATTTCATGTCGTTTACAGACGCTGATAGAGGAAAGGAGAGCAAATATATATTTAAAGGTTTTGTTACATTTATTTTATTATTTATCATTTTTGGTTCTCTTCTTTTTCCTGCAGATTCAAGTGACCATCTGGTATCATTTCCTTACTTTAATGAAGTTTGTCCCTACTCACATTTTTATGCTATTATTCTCAAATATATTTATATATGTTATATATCCCACAGAACAATTTTATACATATTGTTTATTACAATTACTTTTTAAATCAGCTAAGAGAAGCAAAGAGAATATGCGTTTATACTGTATTTTTAAATTACATGATTACCTTTCTAGCACTTTTAATTTTTTCATGCAGATTTGCATTATGGCCTGGAATTGCTTCCTTACAGCCTGCAGTAGACTTTTTTTTTTTTTTTTTTTGGCTGTGTTGGGTCTTCGTTGCAGTGCATGGGTTTCTCATTGCAGTGACTTCTCTCTTGTTGCAGAGCATGGGCTCTAGGCATGCTGGCTTCAGTAGCTGTGGCACATGGGCTCTAGAGCGCAGGATCAGTAGTTGTGGCACACAGGCTTAGGTGCTCTGCCTCGTGTGGGATCTTCCCAGACCAGGGCCCAAACCCATGTCCCCTGCATTGGCAGGTGGATTCTTAACCACTGCGCCACCAGTGAAGCCCTATGCAGTAGATTTTTAGTATTTCTTTTAAGGCAGTCTACTAGCAACAAATTCTCTCCATTTTTGTTTATCTGACAAAGTCTTCTGCTATAAAAGATAGTTTTCTAGATATAAGATTGCTGTTTCACAGGTGTTTTTTTTCCCCCAGCACTTTGAATATGTCATCCTACTGCCTTGTGACCTCTTCTGTTTCGGATGATAAGTCAGATATTGGGTTTCTTTTGGAGCTAATGAATCATTTTTCTCTTGTTGCTTTCAAGATTTTCTCTTTGTCTTTGACCCTCAACATTTTTACTGTGATGTGTCTGCATGTAGATCAATTTATGTTTATCCTACTTAGAATTCGTTGAGGTTTTGGATGTGTGAATTGTTTTTAATCAAATTTGGGAATATTTTAGCAATTATTTCTTTAAATATTTTTCTTCTCCTTTTTCCTTCTCTCCTCCTTGTATTCTCTTTTTGCATATGTGAGTATATATAATGGTGTCCCACATTTTTGTGAAATTCTGTTCTTTTTTTAAAAAGTTTCTTAGTCATGCTGTTCTTCAGATTGTCTAATTTTCATTGTTCTATCTTCAAGTTCATCGATTCTTTCTTCCACCAGCTCAAATCTACTTTTGAATCCTGATAGTGAATTTTTCATTTATATTATTGTAATTTTTAAACTCCAGAATTTCTATTTTTTCCTTTTTTTAATATAATTTCTATCTTTTACTGATATTTTCTATTTGATGAAACATTGCCATCAGATTCTCCATTACTTCTTTAAATGTGGTTTCCTTTAGCTTTGAACATATTTATAATAGCTTCCATGAGGACTTTGCCTGTTAGGTCCCCAACTAGGCCCCTTCAGAGGTAGGTTATATTGCTTGCTCTTCCACCCACTGTGTATAGATCATACTTTCCTGTTCTTTGCATGTCTTGTATTTTTTTTGTTGAATCTGGGGTTTTTAGATAGTATATTGTAGCAACTCTGGATAATTATCATCCTCTCCTAACAGAGATTTGTTTTTGTTGTTTGTTTTCTTTTTTTTGTTTAGTGACTTGGTTGGACTGTTTGGTAAAGTCTATCTCCCCTGCAGTGTGCAGCCTCTGATTTCTCTCCTTTGAAGGCACAGTATTGAGAATGTGTCCAACCTCTTTGGGATGACAGTGGTTTGCAAAACTCTCTTTGTCTCTTTCCATGATCTCTCTGTTAAACTGTCTGTCTCTGTTGATATGATACCCATAATTGACTGATGATGACAGTGATAATTGCTGACTGAATGTCCATTCTTCTCACTATGCATAGACCAGGACTCATAGTGACTTCTAGTTGTTCTCTGGTGCTAGGAGCAACAGGGAAGCTTTTATTATGAGCCTTTATTTCATGGCATATTTATTTATTTTAAAGCTTATTGGCTGCTCTTTTGAAAATTTAGGCTTCAATGATGGGAGAATTTCCACATAAACTAAGGTAATTTTTCTTTCCAGTATAGAAGGCTTTCAAGTATACACACTAGAAACTCTACTAGCTATACCTGTCTTTGAGGAAAACATTTAAGTCATAAAAGTGCAATTGATAACAGCTGAGGAGATGTCACTTTAGCTTTAAATTACTGTAAGCACCACTTGGTCTGCTAGAGAAGTAATCTCTGGGGAAAAGTTTCCTATTATACCTGTACTAAGTACTTAGTGTTTTTAAAAGGTATACTGTGCATTCATTTAAGATTAATTTAAAGTAATGATTGCAGTGTACCCAATCCTTCTCTATGTATGACACAGTTTGAAGTTTGTATTTTTTCCCCCAAGAATGGTTTGTTACCCTATATAATGATCAGCTTTTTTGCTGAACTTTTTGTATTATAGGTAGAAAATAGTACATTAGATGTTGTAAGTCCTTCTGCTTAAATATTATAGAAGAATAATCCCTAACCATATGGCATATTACATGCATTTTAATGTATTCCTCACAGTATACATAGTTATTTTATTCTGCCATTTACCCTCTGTTTTTTATTATTATTTATTATTATTGTTTTGTTATCATTATTATTATTATTATTATTATATTAACTTCCCTGAAAGTACTCTTGCTCTTTGTTGAGCATTAAATGAGCTAGTTTGAATGTGCTAGAAATTCTGGCTAAAAAAAAATAGCCATTTACTTCAAAACATTTTGTTTATAAGGAAAATGTTTTCTTTTCAAGGGAGAAAATGTATTTCATGAGAAATTACTAAATTACTGAAATTTTACTTCTAGCTATGCATAGTAAGTAGTCTGAAGTACATTGGAAGATATTCTAGAGAAAGCATGCTTAAGGAACCATCTATGTTAAATTAGCATTGATAATTTATTAAACGTAACAAAGACTTTGAAGTACTTTAGTGAGATTTTACTGTTATTTACACATATACTTTTTCCTGGTTAGGTGCAAACATGCACAACAGTGAACAGTAAACAGTTTACTAAAAGCATGCTAAATACTTAAATACTTCCCTATCCTACTGGCAGTGAAAATAGAAAAGAATCATGATAATTTTAAAAATAAACAGAAGACACATTTTTATTTTCAGAAAAAGCTAATGTTGTAGATGAATAAGAACCAACATAATAAATTATTTCCTCATATAGATCTGTTTTTCTTTCCTAAATGCTTCCACAATCTGTCCATTTGCCCAAATTAGAATTCTGAAAATCATTCTCATTTTTTCCTTAACTCCACGTGTATTTAATCAGTCATTAAAGCCAGTCAATTTTCTATTTTTAATACTCTAAAATCTAGGTCTTCCTTCTCTACTCTCTGTCACTGACTTGGTTCAGGCCATTACTGTCTCTCACCTAGCTTATTAGGACAGTTGTTCCTGCCTGGTCTCCCTGCTTCCAGATTTCTCCACTTGAATCATTTACCAGGGAGATATTTATAAGACATCAATATCATTTTCTGGTCTAAGCAGTCCATGGCTCCCTGTTATCTTCGTGATTAACACACTATTCCTTAGCATGGTGTGCAAGGCCCTTCATGACCCAGCTTCAAGCTTTGTCTCCAGTTTCATCATACGCCCCTTCTCCACTCTCCACATATTGTTCCCCATTCTCCAGATAATTTCCAGCCCTCTAGTTGTACCACATGTCCTTTTCTTCTCTTCTCCTTCCTGCCTTCCTGCCTCCCTGCCTCCCTTCCTCCCCTTCCAGTATCCTCCCCCTCTTCTGTCTGTTTCTCTGTCTCTCTCCTTTTCTCCTTCCTTGTGAAAATTACATCTTCTCTGCCAATAATGGCCCTTGTTCTTAATCCTTGCATGCCTAATTCCTAAAGTGATACTTATCATGCCACCTGAATTTCCCTGAAGTATTTTACTTCCCACAGCCAGAGTGGTATTTCCAAAGCACCAGTATCACTCCCCAAAGTTATGGGACTCTCTTCTAAATTACACTATTTCTCTATGAATTTACCATTTTTGAAGGCTTTATGACTCTATATTGCTACTGTTGGTTTCTTTGTCTCAAACACATGACTCTGAACTTTCTCAGAGCTAGGATTATGTTTCACAAAAGTTCTAATTCTATACCTGAAACACAGTTGGGGCACAATAAATGTTTAATAGACATGGTACTTTTGAATATATTTTACTGTTAGGAAAAAAATGGTTGCTCTTTTAGAAGTAGTCAGAAGTTTAAATAGTTGTTGAAGCACAAAATAAAATATCAATAAATATGACTACATAAAATTAATAATCCTTGACATAAAGCACCTGTAAAGAAAACACACACAAATGTGGAAAACAGTATTAAAATAAAAGCAACAAATAGCTATGGACCTTCTGCTCATAGCTGTAGAACTCTGATGGGCCAACTTAAACTACTTTGAAGTTTATCAAAGTTCTCCACCATTTCTTGAGGCATATGAACCACTGGTCTTAGTATTAAATATTCATGTGAGGTTTTTTGTGTTTGTTTCATTTGTTGTTTTAGTGGAAAGTTTGGACAGACTGTAGAGTGACAGCAACCAAAGCAATTTTAAACTATCAGGAACTGGTACTGTGATTTTCTTCCTTTTGTTTAGTTGTCCCTGTGGGATCCTGATACAATCCCGTAGTATCACATTTACCAGGTTTTGATATAGTTAATGTTTTTATTTTCTACAGGAATTGTGAGCTCATTGAGGGAACATGTTTGTTTAGTCTTTTTATCTTTAGATCCTGGCCCAGAGACTGGGGCTTAAAAGATATCCCAAGGTGTATTTGAATAAATGAATGGAATTCCCAGTTTGCCTGAAATAATGTTATGAATTATGGTATGCTTACAAGTTTTCATTTCATTATGAAAAAAAAAACAACCAATAAACACTTAGCCATTGTTCTGTTTTGTCTGTTTCAGATGATTAAACCCTAAGGGAAAGGGACAGGGAGAGGGCAGCATCTTGCACATACTATGTATATGTTGTAAAAAGTAAACAATATATCACTTTTAGCACCTCAGACTTCCACTAAAGGTTCTAGTTACCATATTGTATCAAGGAAAAATCTATGATAAGTAATTCAAATCAAGTTAAAAATTGTTATCCCCTAGGTACTTCTTCAGCAAGTTGTTCTATTTGTGAGTTTTGGTTCTTATATTTGGATTGTGTTGTAGTAAAACTTGTATCATGGAAAGAATTTTATTGGCTTAATGAACTATTTAGTCATATTACCACAGGATTTTAAAGTATTTTGAAAGATAAAAGACAATGTTTTATATTCACCTTTATGATAATCTATGGATTTTACCACATTGAGTTATCTGCTACAAAAAGGCAGTTCCATGAGTGTATCATCCACTAATTACTAAGCATAATCCTGTGGTTGATTGATAGCTGTATTATAGGTTAAATTTTGTACTCCCTCCATCCACCAAAAAAAAAAAGATATGTTGGAGGCCTAACAACCAGTACCTTATTTGGAATACAGCTTTTTCAGAGGTAATCAAGTCAATATGAGGTCATTAGATTGGGCCTTAGTCCAATTTGACTGTTGTCCTTATAAAAAGGGGAAATTTGTACACAAAAATGCACAAGGAGAATGTCATGTGAAGACGAAGACAGAGATTGGAATGATACATCTACAAGCCAAGAAACACCAAAGATCGCCGGAAAACCACCAAAACTAGGAGAGAGGCAAGAAACCGATTCTTTCTCACAGCCCTCAGAAGGTACCAACCTTGCCAATACTTTGATCTTGGATTTCCAGCCTCCATAACTGTGAGACAATAAATTTCATCCAGTCTGTGATACTTTGTTATAGCAGCCCTTGGTAAGTAATAAAAGATGAATCCCAAGTATCCCAATATATCATTTGTTCATAGAGGGGGGTCTGCATTAGTTCAGGTCTTCTGAGAAACAGATGCCAGGAAGGGATTGAACAGGCAAGGTCTTTTAGTAGAAGAAATACCTGTGTGAAAGAAAAGAGGGAGGAGTCAGGTAAGACTAGGGCAGCTGGGGAAGGCTAGGAGAGCCATCAGATCACCGTGCAAGTCTGACACTGGGTGAAAGGAAGATGGAGAAGACCATGGACAGATATATCCTAGATTGCCCTGCAATCTAACGAAGGTTCAGGTTGGCAAAATCATTGTACTGTCTTCTAGTCAAAGTTAGCTGTCAGCTGTCAGGGATATCTTGGTTTTCCAGGAACAGGTTGGCTTAGTATTCTTGCCATTCTCATTCACTGACTTTGAGTAGCTGTGGCAGATCCTCAGCTCAAATGAAGTGATGGATTTCCAAATGCAATTCAGGGCCCTTGGTTAATTCCACTCCCTGGGGAAGGAGGTCTGTGAAGAACATGCTCATGGCTCTCAGAGATGCTGCTCAAGTGATTGAAAAACTGATACAGAATTCAGTCCTTGAAAGAAAATGAATTAAATGTAAATGTCTGTATAAGAATAGAGAAAAATCAGTCATCTAGAATATAGGTTAGGGTAGACCAGGCTGCAAAAATAAAGGCTCCACACAATAGAAACTTTCGTTGCTGACAAGGCAGGTTAGTGATAGGAAACTTGGCAGTGGGGGTGAGGAAATTGCTCTTCTCTGCTCCTCACAAACAAGGAGACACACAAGCAACAGTAACTCTACTATATTAAATATGTGGCTTCCAGGTTTGCCATAGGGGGGAGATTGCAGTCACCACCCTAGTTAGTCAGAAGAGAAAAAATATGGAGAGATATATATGGGAGATTTTGATGATCAAGGCCTTGAAGTGGCACTTATTTTGTCCACTCACTTTCCATTGGCTAAAAGTCAGTCACTGGACCCAACCCAGTTGCAAAGTAGACTGGCAAATAAATATACATGAACTACATGTCCCAAAAAAGAGAAAAATGGATCCTGGTGTACAGCTGGCCATCTCTACCACACTTGCAAAAGATCAGATATCAGTATTTGATCAAGTGGCATCAAGTTAAAAAAGATTCCAAAAGAGTGACTGAAATTTTCAGTTGTTATCCAGCTATTTGGCATTATGCAAGTACAGAAAATGGTCATTTACCAATGCTTTTAAGATTAAAGGTACCGGCCTTCCCTGGTGGCGCAGTGGTTGAGAATCTGCCTGCCAATGCAGGGAACACGGGTTCGGGCCCTGGTCTGGGAAGATCCCACATGCCGCGGAGCAACTAGGCCCGTGAGCCACAACTACTGAGCCTGCGCGTCTGGAGCCTGTGCGCCGCAACAAGAGAGGCCACGATAGTGAGAGGCCCGCGCACCGCGATGAAGAGTGGCCCCCGCTTGCCGCAACTAGAGAAAGCCCTAGCACAGAAACGAAGACCCAACATAGCAATCAATCAATCAATAAATCTTAAAAAAAAAAAAAAGATTAAAGGTACCTACAATATTTGGAGACATATTACTATAACATAAATAAATTAAACATACACTGAAACTATTATTACAATTCCTTGCTTCATAATTTAATAATTTTCCCCCAGTTTTTACAAATAAAAAATGTAATTAAGTATTCTAGAAATAGAATTACAGATGGTTCAAATGAAAATGTATGGAGGTGGATAAACCCGACATGTTGAATCAGTCCTATAAATAAATTTCTCTTCAGTTTTGTTTTACAGGTTTTTAAGGGTGTATTTTCAGGCTCATCTTTTTTTGGATTATCTGTATTCTTGGTGTATATGCATTCATAGGCTTGTAATAAGAAAGTTATAGGGGACTACAGGAATCCAAATTATATTTTTAGTAACAAAACAGTAAAAAGATAATTAGGAATAAATGAGGACTAATTATCAGTAATATAATCTTTGTAGAAAACAGTATTAATCAAATCTGAACAAGTCTCAAAGTTCACAATGTGCCTGGCTATCTACTTCTCCCTAGTCCCTACCCCATCCTTGCCCTACTGTGTACAGTGAGTATTCTGCTGCCTGTAGACAGCCTTATCTTTTCCCGGATAGCTCTGAAGCCCAGCCTGAAATAAAGCCTAACAAGTATTAGTGTGGCACATATTGTCAGGTGGACCCAGATTGGAAGGCCAGCGGTACTAATTAGATGAATGATCTTGGGAATTTGCAAATTCCCCAAACTCTCTATACCTCAATTTCTTTATGTATAAAATGGGAAGGACAGTAAGTCGTCATAAAATTATTGTAAGGAATAAATGAGATAATCTGTGCATAGTGGTCATCATGAAGCTGACACATGGTTACCGTTCAATCATATTATAAATTATTACTATTATTATTAATATTATATAGGTATGTTATATGTATCTTATGGATGAATATAATATATAGATAAATTATATGTGTACATATTTATATGTACATATATAATTTCTTAAACCTTCTATTTCACTACTAGTGGTATCTGGAAAAAAGTTCTCAGTTTAGGATGAAATGTTTGAAAATTCAATTGACCACTTAGTGTTTCATCTACATTACCAAATGCAGGTCCCCAAATAAGTTTGTAGGAGATTGGTCCCTCTGTTTAGTTTCTGGGGAGGTATAGATTTCACAGGGGCCTCCTAGGTTTTGGCCCTATGATCCCTGAAAGTCAGATGGCACTTGCTCTGCAGCTGCATTTTTGTGAAACAGTTTCTGGAGGCCAGACAAAGTTTAAGCACTTCTCCTTAATTTACAACTGGTCCCAATAGTCAACCCTACTGCATCCTATCAGAAAAAGTTTCCATCTCAGCAAAGGCTGCCAATGGACTGGAGTTACTAAGGTCCAATTTTTGGAACTACTCTTTGATTTAAAATCCTTTTCTGGGTCACTTGTTCTGCCCTTAGAGTGTCCTGAGTTATTACCCTAGTGTCTTCCATGTAGCTTGGTCTCCCTTCACCTTTTGGTAAAAGACACCAGTTTAAAAATAATTATTTATATCTTTTACAAGTGTTATTATTGTATTATCAATGTAATTTTTTTTCAGGTAATACCTTTCCATATTGTGTTTTTAAAAATCTATATATCCGATTTAGTAACATCTCATCTATAAGATTAAATTCATATGATAAATGGTGATAAAGTCATGCCTTTGTTTACCTCATGTTCTAATGGTTACAGTAAACAGTAAAATTGTATTCTAACTTTGATGTAATTTTTGATAAAAATTTGAGTTGTAAAAACAAAAATGACATGCAATTTTCCTTTTATGTCCCCCCCAAAATGTGATATACATATTTTTAAAGTAAGAATACATCTGTCCTTTTATATACTATTTATTTTAGTATCATTCCACCTTGAAACTGCTCACGTCTTAATTTGAGGGAAAAAAAATTCTGCCTCTTGCAAATACTTTTCTTTTTTAAAAAATTTTTTTTAAACTTTTTTTTAACATTTTTATTGGAGTATAATTGCTTTACAATGGTGTGTTAGTTTCTGCTTTATAACAAAATGAATAAGCTATACATATACATATATCCCCATATCTCCTCCCTCTTGCATCTCCCTCCCACCCTCCCTATCCCACCCCTCTAGATGGTCACAAAGCACCGAGCTGATCTCCCTGTGCTATGCAGCTGCTTCCCACTAGCTATCTATTTTACATTTGGTAGTGTATATATGTCCATGCCACTCTCTCACTTCGTTCCAGCTTCCCCTTCCCCTCCCCGTGTCCTCAAGTCCATTCTCTACATCTGTGTCTTTATTCCTGTCCTGCCCCTAGGTTCTTCAGAAGCTTTTTTTTTTTTTTCTTTTTGGATTCCATATGTATGTGTTAGCATAGGTATTTGTTTTTCTCTTTCTGACTTACTTTACTCTGTATGACAGACTCTAGGTCTGTCAACCTCACTACAAGTAACTCAATTTCATTTCTTTTTATGACTGAGTAATATTCCATTGTATATATGTGCCACATCTTCCTTATCCATTCATCTGTCGATGGACACTTAGGTTGCTTCCATGTCCTGGCTATTGTAAATAAAGCAGCAATGAACATTGTGTTAGATGACTCTTTTTGAATTATGGTTTTCTCAGGGTGTATGCCCAGTAGTGGGGTTGCTGGGTTGTATGGTAGTTCTATTTTTAGTTTTTTAGGGAACCTCCATACTGTTCTCCATAGTGGCTGTATCAATTTACATTCCCACCAACAGTGCAAGAGGGTTCCCTTTTCTCCACACCCTCTCCAGCATTTATTGTTTGTAGATTTTTTGATGATGGCCATTCTGACTGGTGTGAGGTGATACCTCACTGAAGTTTTGATTTGCATTTCTCAAATAATTAGTGATGTTGAGCATCCTTTCATGTGTTTGTTGGCAATCTGTATATCTTCTTTGGAGAAATGTCTATTTAGGTCTTCTGCCCAATTTTGGATTGGGTTGTTTGTTTTTTTGATATTGAACTGCATGAGCTACTTGTAAATTTTGGAGATTAATCCTTTGTCAGTTGCTTCATTTGCAAATATTTTCTCCCATTCTGAGGGTTGTCTTTTGGTCTTGATTATGGTTTCCTTTGCTGTGCAAAAGCTTTTAAGTTTCATTAGGTCCCATTTGTTTATTTGTGTTTTTATTTCCATTTCTCTAGGAGGTGGGTCAAAAAGGATCTTGCTGTGATTTATGTCATAGAGTGTTCTGCCTATGTTTTCCTCTAAGAGTTTAATAGTGTCTGGCCTTACATTTAGGTCTTTAATCCATTTTGAGTTTATTTTTGTGTATGGTGTTAGGGAGTATTCCAATTTCATTCTTTTACATGTAGCTGTCCAGTTTTCCCAGCACCACTTATTGAAGAGGCTGTCTTTTCTCCACTGTATATTCTTGCCTCCTTTATCAAAGACAAGGTGCCCATATGTGCGTGGGTTTATCTCTGGGCTTTCTATCCTGTTCCACTGATCTATATTTCTGTTTTTGTGCCAGTACCATACTGTCTTGATGACTGTAGCTTTGTAGTATAGTCTGAAGTCAGGGAGCCTGATTACTCCAGCTCTGTTTTTCTTTCTCAAGATTGCTTTGGCTATTCGGGGTCTTTTGTGTTTCCATACAAATTGTGGAGTTTTTTGTTCTAGTTCTGTGAAATATGCCAGTGGTAGTTTGATAGGGATTGCATTGAATCTGTAGATTGCTTTGGGTAGTATAGTCATTTTCACAATGTTGATTCTTCCAATCTAAGATCATGGTATATGTCTCCATCTGTTTGTATCATCTTTAATTTCTTTCATCAGTGTCTTATAGTTTTCTGCATACAGGTCTTTTGTCTCCTTAGGTAGGTTTATTTCTAGGTATTTTATTCTTTTTGTTGCAGTGGTAAATGGGAGTGTTTTCTTAATTTCACATTCAGATTTTTCTTCATTAGTGTATAGGAATGCAAGAGATTTAGTAGCAAGATACAAAATATTTTTCTTTTTTCATCATATGAGTATTAATTCTTTCAACTGATCATTTATTTTCATTTTACTACCATGTGCTAGGATATTATATTAGGTATTGTTTTTCAATAAAAAAGACAGAAACTACCCATATTTTCAGAGACCATATACTCTAGGAGTCCATGAAGCTAAAATAACTATCTTTAAGTGGAGTATATTTCATTTGTGAGATTATTTCCTCTTTCATTAAGTAATTATTGAGCATCTGTCTGTGCTATGTGCACTATTTCTTAGGTTGGTGGAATACAGTGGCCAATAAGGAAGTCAGTTATTACTATTTTTCAAACCCATCCTAGCCAAAATCCATCTTTTCCCCTGTGTGCAATAGAATTCAGAATATACAGAACTTCAGTTATACAAGACTAGGGCACTGGAGAGATGGGAGGAGGAGGGAGTCTTCCACTGATTCTTTTGCTACACTGCATAGCTCTCCTTCCTCCCTATCATCACCATTTTCCTACTTTTTGGGATTTAGGATGAAAATGGCAAAGTAGGTTTGTCTTCCCAACTCAGTTCCTCTCTGGCCATTTTGGCGGAGTGGAGCAGTGAACTCTACAAAGCAAATCCCTGTTTCTTCTCCTGGAAGTGACGTAATACCACACCAAAAACTTCAGTGGAAATAAAAGTCCTGTAAGTGTCTAGAAAACCACTTCATTTCCTGGATTGTCACTTATGAACATACGAGGTGACAGCAACCCTTTTATGAACTTCTCTCTAAGCATTAAGAAAAGAACAATGAAAGAAAAAGTTCCTAACTACTATGTAATGCTAGGTGCCTCATTATACTTAAGCAAATGGAGCACTAATCTCAAAGAATAATAAGAATTGTTGAGGGTGTCAACAAACTTGGACTGAGGTTATCTCAAATTGGACCTAGTCTTGATTACTTTAAAAGGACTAGTGGAGAATGCTATATTGTTAGAATTTAATGTGACTAATAATTTAATATGGTTAATAATGATGTGAAGAATCAAATGTCAATGATGTCAAGTGATAAAGGTCCAGCTACTTAAAAACTTTCCCACTGGAGGCATTTGTCCACAAAGTTCCAAAGCTATTAAAGTTTGTATTTTAGCTATCTAAGAATAACTCATATTCTCAACTTACCATATTCCATTTGTTAATTAAAAATAAATTACATTGGAGAAAGCCAACAAGAACAAAGTTCTGATATTCACTGATATTTTGATTTGGGTGAACTTTACCCTTAGAAAAATAAGGTAATATTTTAAATAAATTTAAACATTAGTGATATCCCATGTTAAATTCTGACATAGGAATACTATATTATTTTTCCAACTCTGGTTTCACATATAAGTTAAGTATATTTATGTGAAGTTTATACCAATGATAAGATTATTGTGTGTATATATATATATATATATATATGGCATATATATATGCCATATATATATAGATAGATAGATAGATAGATAGATAGATTCAATTTGACTGCAAATTAGTACAGCAGATACAATGATATAAATAATAGTATGGGGTCTCTCCTGTACTCTTTCTTTTTTTCTCTTTAGAACTGGCAGACAACTGTTCTCATGAATTATAATTGTTCTCTAATTATTCATAGTTGTTAAAGAGAGATAAGATTAAATAAGGATGACCTTTGGTTCATCTCGTTTAACTTATAAAGTTAGAATTCATTTTTACATCCAGGATGAAAGGGTACCACAGTTGACACTAATCTCTGACACAGATTTGGGGAGCCAAGTAACACTGCATCTCTGTTAATGATTTCACCTCTTGCACTGTGTTCCTACCAAAGGAAACATAGCTTTCAGCTTGAAGTATGTGAAGGAGGGAGAAATGGTACAATTTAGCCTAAGCCCTAAAGATAAGATAAGGTTGTGCTTAGCACTGCTTCTGCATGGGCTGCCCTCTAAACCTAGACCTACAGTGGGGTTTTATCTGATTCTTTGTCTCTAGACATCCTTTTCTTCACCCCAGGATGAACTCTTATTACTGTTTTTAAGACTTTTTAAGAGAAATTACAAAAAGTACCACTTACTTCTTTTTATAATTGTTTAAAGAGAAACAAATGGAAGACAAAACTCTTTAAGTTAGTGACTTAAATTAGCTATGCTGGAACTTAATGATGTTTAGGAAAATAGACAAGAGAATTACATTTACCTTTAAATTCAGCAGGGAAAAAACCACCCTACATTCATAAAATGTTTCTCTGAAAATGCTAATCTCTCAAGAAAAATATTTTTTCCCTGGGCTATTCATTTTCAAATTATAAAGTGAGTTAAGAAAGACATAATTATAATATATGCTTGCATATACAGTCATATTAATATATGTCATATAGATGTATACATTCATACTGGTATACTAAAAATCGTAGTAGTGGCAACATCAGAGATGGTCATTAAGTCATCCACTATATTTCTTTGCTGAATAGAAGTTGTTCTTCATAGTATGTTTTCCAATCCTTTGCCTACTTCATGCTTAAGTTACTCAGCCACAGGGACTTTGAAGATTTCCTTTGAAAAAGTGTCCCATAGGCTGATACATTAGTATACAGAGATGTTCCAAGATTCTCAACCTAAATTTTCTTTTACTCAATTTTATATTGCTGTTTCTAGTCCTGCTTTATTTCTACTACCTTAAAATTGTTTTTAAGATGATCATTACCCTTATATCAATCCAGAGAAACTATAATTATAAGAGCATCCTAGTTGATTATTATTTTGCTTGCTATACCTATGAAGTTGTTTGCATTATTTCATTTTAAAACACCCTCTTGCCCCTTAGTCACGCTTTGTGGTTTGGGTAAACGGTTCTCATTACTGCTGACAAGTATTAGTCAAATAATTTATTCTTGTTGTACTTTAAAAGTGAGCCTTATTTTGGAAGTCTTTCAGTTCTTGGCATTCAGAAATCCCTATATGGTTCAGTGGTTGTGGCTTAGGAGGTGGGATCTCAGTCTTACTCAGATCTGTATCCCTTACTTTAGCAAGTGTGGAAACGAGGTACTTAGTGAGACTGTTACTGAATGAAATCAAAACCTTGTCCTCTCAGGGTGAGGATCTATTAAAAATACAGCGTTTGTTATTAGAATTTTAAAGATCAAACCTGTTCTTTCTTGAAAAACTGGCTCCTCCATTAAATTCCATTTAGATTGTCTCCCATTTCAGGTATTATTTCATTGCTTCTTGTATTGGAGTTTAGCTCCATAATTTTTGTTTATGTTCACTGTTTCAGCATTCTTTTTTCCTACATCACTGCTCATTGGAAGATTTTGAGATAGTCTTGAGCAGTGCAATTAAAAAGGGGAACCAAGGATAAAATTGTGGGTCATTCCAAAATTTAAAGACCCTCTTGGGAAACAGAAATAAGCTGAACCAGTAGTCATATAGCTTATCTTTCTAGTTTTTTTTCTTTCTCAGTATCTAAGTGATGAATTATGTTGCGATTAGATATTTAGTTACTAAATATCGTACTTAAGTTCCATATAAGATGGAATGAAGCTATATAATTTTCAGAAAATATCTCTGTTTACAACTGAAGGTATTACCCTGCTGAATTAGCTCAAGATGTTACAGATTTTTTGTATTATAAATTTCTTGCCCATTCTGGAGGATCTTTTCAGTTTCTGTGTATTCAGAACTTGTGGCATCTGTGTGGACATAGCTACAAATTCTTTGTGAATATTGATGCAGGCACTGTATTACCACTATGGTCATGATAGTACTTAATAATAATTTCTGTTACAACTTTATTATCTCGTTGGGTGAATCTCCAGCTTTTGGACCCACAAAACGTAGAACATCTCAGACAATATCTTTCACAAGGTCTTTGTGGTCACTGATATGACACTATATTACCAGGGACCATGTGGCACTAAATAATAAATATACATGGAACTCTTAACCCCAATCATTCACTTTGGATGAGAACTTTAGATTCTCCACAATTCTGACACAGGACTGTGCTCTTTCAGCATCTTTCAAAATGTATTGTTTCACCAAGTATTTCATTATTTCTGTAGTCTTAACAAAAAAATGTGTGAGATTGCTAGAGGGACAACGTAAGGCAGTACATGGAATTCCACTAAAAGATTTCTGCTTAATATTGTTTGTTCTTGGCAATGCCCAAGGGATTTCTCTTCCCCAAACAGCACAAAGTCTTTAAGTTTCAACTATTTTTCTTACAGGGTTTCCCCAAAATTTCAAATTCCTCTTTTTCTCTATCATGCAGGGCAATGTTTTAACAATCTTTTACAGTTACAGTGAGACCTTGGGATGATATCCATCTACCATAAGTATGTAATTTGGTGTTTTTTCCCAGAAAAATTATTCCCAAAAAGGAATTCCATAAATTCTATCTTCTCAATATAACTACACATAAAATAAATAAAATCTAAGATAAGAGTGAAATTCAGTTTACAAGCCTTTGATATGATACCATTCCAGGCACTGAAAGAAAATAAGGTTAAGGAACTTCCCTGGCAGTCCAGTGGTTAGGACTGTACACTTCCACTGCAGGGGGCATGGGTTCGATCCCCTTTTGGGGAACTAAGATCTCACAAGCTGTGTGGCACGGCCAAAAATAAATGTATAATAAAGTTAAAGGAGAGCGATTTCTGCCTAGTTTCTGTTGCTGTATGAAAAATTAACCCAGAACTCACTGGCTTAAAATGATTTTTATTATCTCACAGTTCCTATTTCAGGAATCCAGACATGGTGTAGCTGGGTCCTCCTACTCAGGGTCTCTCACAAGGCTACGATCAGGTGTTGGCCAAGTTCACAGATATCTCAAGTTTTAAGTAGTGTAGCATGAGCTTCCAAGTTCACTAGTGCTCCTTGGTGGGATTTAGCTTCTTGTGGACTATTGTACTGAAGGCCTTAGTTTCCCTACTGAGAGGTCACCCTCTCAGTTCATCACTAAGTGAGCTTCTCCATGGGGTAGGGCAGCTGGCTTCATCAAAGTGAGCAAGACAAAGACATAGAGGGCCATTAGGAAGTCACAGCCTTTATAACATAATCCTTTTTGCCATATTTCGTTTGTTAGAAGCAAGTCCCTAGGTCCAACCCACACTTAAAAGGAGGGTGTTACACAAGAGCGCATAAATACCAGGAGGCAGGGGTTATTGACCACCATCTTAGAAGGCTGTCTACCACATTTAATTGTACCCAGGATTAAGAAAATGCTAGGTAACCAAAAATCTAATATAAAATATAAATCACTCTTGGTAACAGTTAATGAACTTCGTTCCTCATCTTTCCATTGGTATGAAGTACCTGCTGAACACTGAGCATTGCTATTGCAGCGGATGCCCAAATCACCGCCCTCTTGCCGTATTGAAGACTGAAGTTCTCATTCCTCCAGCTGCTGTGAGTGTTGGTGGATGACACCTCTCTACTGTGTCTTTTTTGGAAATTGGCCTCAGTTGACTACAACTGTATTGCCAAAGGTCACTCCCCTTCCTGGGGATAACCTACATCTGATGACTAATCAATGCTGAGTTTTAAAGGCCCAGCTCCCTTGCCTCAGTGTTGGACAGCTCTGAAGCCCCATCTTACCTGCAAGACTGCTTTTAGATTCAGCTAAAATCTTTCCTGTAACCTAATAGCTGTCCAACTCCTCTCTCCACTCAACCTGGCTTATTTCAGTGCTTTATAAATGGTTATCCCTCGAGCACTCCTCAATAAACTTTCTGGATTCAAATCTGTTAACCTACAGTCTAATTCCTAGGAAACCCAACCTGTAACAGCTATACTTTAACTTTTTCTATGTAAGGGGAAAATAGCTAACATATAAATACTGAATATTAACATAGAGACTGTAGAGATTTTATTTACTTATAAACCTCTTAAAAGGGATGTTTGAGATTCTATAAGAATCTCAAGCCAAGATGTCAGAAATGTGCACTGTGGCCTACTGCATAATTTAAGCAGAGTTCAAGAACATGCCCTTGATGTTCACTAATGATTGTATAAGACATAACCATTTTTATTTACTATAAAAGCTGTTTTAAATCTAGTTCATTATATTCTTTCTGTCCCTTATAAATGAAACTTTGGTTGCAAAACCTTCACCCAGTATTAGAGGTGAATAAGTTTATTTCCTCTTATGTACTGATTTGCTTCATATTTCTAACTTAGACCATGGGGCAAATTTTTACTTTTCTTTGGGAAATCACTGGGACAAACCAGAAGAATACACAAAACATCAAAACCCTTAGTACTAAATATGGAGATTGTTTGCAAGTAAAGATTATTACATTATATATCAATCACAACAATCCTTAAAATATGATTACTATATATTATAACTTTCCTACTTTTTTTAAAAAAGATTTTTAAAAATATTTATTTATTTATTTGGCTGCGCCGGGTCTTATTTGCGACATGTGGGATCTTCGCTGTGGCTTGCAGGATCTTTAGTTGCAGCATATGGACTCTTAGTTGTGGAATGTGAGATCTAGTTCCCTCACCAGGGATCAAACCCTGGCCCCCTGCATTGAGAGCACGGAGTCTTAGCCACTGGACCATGAGGGAAGTCCCTTAACTTTCCTACTTTTTATAGATGGAATCCACACAAATCTTTACAGTGCAATGTGGCAATTAAGATGATGAGAGATGGAAGAGAGTCTAGAAAGTGTCCTCAGGCAAAATTGAAATAAAATACAGAAGAATTAGACTTGAAACATGAGAACTGTTAGGGGTTACAGTTTTCCTGTGATTTTTATCCTGGACATTTTGCACTCTGACCCCTTCTTCACTCTAGCTGCTTTGCTCTGAGCTCGATGGAGGAGAGCTGACCTCTGAAGTTCTCATTTTCCAGTCTCCTGTGTCAGCTGACTTGCAGAGAGAGACTGGAGGAGGCTGAGACGCTGGGGGAAAGGGTGCCTCTTTCCTTCTCTCTCTGTATTGGGAGGTGTCTTCAGCAGCAGCTGCTTCTCCTCGGTGGCTCCGGCTCCTCTCTGCCTTTCCTGCAGCCTGAGCTCAGGTAGCACAGCCAGCCTCCTAAGTCCTGCCAGCCTAGCAGTGGAGGCTGCTCTCTGCTGTTGTTAATCTTTGGTTTGTCCACCATCCCTTTTGGCTTTTCACCTCTTTTTTATTACCTGGGCAGTAAAGGCTCTACTTCATTTCCATCTAATTTGAATGCATAGAATGGTTTATGGTTGTATTTGAATGGCCACAACTACCTGAAGTATACTCTTGTTCATTACAACAAGAATTCACAAATTTGACAAATGTCCTTAATACCATTAAGAAAAAAAATTAGTCCTCAAAATAACCTAATGTGATGTTATTATCCACATTTTTACAGAAAAGAAAGGCAGGATCAGCAAGGATAAGTAATTTGCTTATGATCACATATCTAATGCATAGCTAACATGAGGAATGTGGAGGAATGTGACTCTAAAGTCAGAAGACCTGGATTTAAATCCTGACTCCACCTCTTCTTAGCCAGGCAAATTACTTAACCAGCCTGTGCTCGACTGTCTCATCTATAGGATAGGAGCATCTGTCATATCTACCTCAAAAAGTGTCCTGCAGATTAACTGAAGTAATACAAGTTACAGTTGCTACAACAGTGCTGGCACATAGTACATGCTCAATAAAAACTAGTTATTATTATTAGCCACATGGTTTCTGTATTGTTTTAATTACTTTGAAAACACAAAACAAGTTACAGTGATTGCTCCTGTGGCTTATTATGGACCAATGTGCAAGTTTTGAAAAGAATTCATTTGAAAAGAAACATTTACAAATTATGACATGACATCATACTGAACAATAATTTCTAATTTGGTTAAAAATCTAGTCCTCTACTACTGATTATCAGAACAGTTTAGAAAAGGAAGATTGATTTCTTTTGTGGCATAAGCAAGAATTTCACAGTGGCCTAAGGCACCAAATGATCGCAAACCATCGTCCTGCAATTAAAATGGCCAGAGCTGACCCTCTCTTTATTAATCATTGATCTCTGGCGTCTGAATGCACCAGTGAGTTCAAGGTCTGGATATGTATGACTCATGCTAGCTCTGTGCCATTAAACTGTTTTATAGGAAAAAACGATTCTTCAGTGCATTGAGCCTGACACTTGAGATTCTTTTTATAATTTGAAAATTGGCAGTTCAGAGTATATTTAAATGGAAAATGCTACCATTTGTAACCATCATCCAGCTGATAGAAACAATGTTTTCACCATTGAAATACCTGTACAAAAAACACTGTGGCCAGAAACTATCATGGACATGGGCAAATATTAATATTTTATATATAATATTGTTAGCACATATTTTTTGTAATATTTTTTATACTCAGCATTTACACTTGGTAACATTCTCAACAGTATAAAAATTATATGAATGAGTTAAATTATGCTATTTATTTGCAGTCATGTGAAGAAAAAACAAGCAAATGCAAATATTGTAAACAAGGATTTTCTACTAATTACTGTCACAATTGTGTATTTTATAATATTTTTGAGGCATGACTGTGTCTCTAAACAATACAAAATTCAGTGGGGGTAAAATAATTAATCTGAGTAGCTGGACAGATAATTGTACCAAATATTTTAGTTTTTGTTATTTACTTTAATACTCATTATATGTTTTTATCATCAGTAAATCCTTATTGCTTTCTATTGAAATTTCTCCTAATTTTTTTCTATTCTATAACTATACCTTTAATATGACTACAAAAAGCTAACCTATGGCAATCTTGGTTATTTTGACAATTGAATAAATATTTAGGAGATTTTGAAATTAATTTCATACTGGGGTACCATATTACCATTGGATATTAATTTTAAACTTGTGGGTATATGTATGGCTTTTTTGCATTATAATACTTTATTTTCTTAGCTGAATCTTGACATATAAATGTATGAATATAGTATTTTTCTTCTGTTACCTTTTCAATTGACTTAAAATTACAGTAAAAACACCTAGACCAGAATTATTATTTTTTTTTTAATTTTATTTATTTATTTATTTATGGCTGTGTTGGGTCTTCGTTTCTGTGTGAGGGCTTTCTCTAGTTGCGGCAAGTGGGGGCCACTCTTCATCGCGGTGCGCGGGCCTCTCACTATCGCGGCCTCTCTTGTTGCGGAGCACAGCCTCCCAGACGGCGCAGGCTCAACAATTGTGGCTCACGGGCCCAGTTGCTCCGCGGCATGTGGGATCTTCCCAGACCAGGGGTCGAACCCGTGTCCCCTGCATTGGCAGGCAGATTCTCAACCACTGCACCACCAGGGAAGCCCTAGACCAGAATTATTGTCCTTTATACATGCTTTTGTCTTTGAAGTTGTGATAGAGCTGTTTACTGATATCATTTTAATCCATGAAGTTTCTTTATTAGTGATAATCTGTTATAAAAATGTATACTATCTAGTCTTTATGATACAAATAGCCAAAGGGATATCCAAATTCACTATCAATTTTGAATTAAACTTAAGTTTTTAAGTCAGTGTCTTTGAAAGGAAATATAATGCACATCTTGCCTTCACATATTCCAGGCTTTTAAACTAAATGTGTAAGCAAACATGATTTATATTGGAGTAGAAAGATGTAGGCTAAGTTTACACTCAGTATTTCTAAGGATGAAATTTATGAGCACAGGGAGGGTTGAAGGAAACGTTTTAAAGAATATAATTTTATTCAAAATTTTAAATTTAGAAAGGAAGGAACTACTCTTCAATAATTCAAAATAAAACATAAATCTTTTGTGCAAATATTTTTATTCATCATGTATGTGGGTTAACATAATTAATGGCAGATTAACTGAAATGAGTGTGACATGATGACAAACCTAAATACCTTATGTGAGATAAAACAGATATTCCCTTACTGCTCTTCTTATGCCAATCCTTCCATTTGAAGAGCTCACCCATCAATGAGGACATCAATTTCAAACAAACAAAAAAAAACTTCAGTTAAGTTTAACCTCTTTTTTAAAAAAAATTTTTATTGGAATACAGTTGCTGTACAATATTTTGTTAGTGTCTACCGTACAGCAAAGTGAAGCAGCTATATGTATACATATACGTATATCCCCTCTTTTTTGGATTTCCTTCCCATTTGGGTCACCACCAAGCATTGGGTAGAGTTCCCTGTGCTCTATAGTAGATTCTCATTAGTTATCTATTTTATACATAGTATCAGTAGTGTATATATGTCAACCCCAGTCTCCCAATTCATCCCACCCCCCCCTTCCCCCTTGGTATCCATACATTTGTTCTCTATGTCTGTGTCTCTATTTCTGCTTTGTAAATAAGATTGTCTATACCAATTTTTTCAGATTCCACATATATGAGTTAATATATGATATTTGTTTTTCTCTTTCTGACTTACTTCACTCTGTATGACCATCTCTAGGTCCATCCACGTCTCTACAAATGACCCAATTTCATTCCTTTTTATGGCTGAGTAATATTCCATTTTATATATGTGCCACATCTTCTTTATCCATTCCTCTGTTGATGGACATTTAGGTTGCTTCCATATCCTGGCTATTGTAAATAGTGCTGCAACGAACATTGTGGGGCATGTGTCTTTTTGAATTATGGTTTTCTCTGGGTATATGCCCAGGAGTGAGATTGCTGGGTCATATGGTAGTTCTATGTTTAGTTTTTTAAGGAACCTCCATACTGTTCTCCATAGTGGCTGTATCAATTTACATTCCCACAAACAATGTAGTCTAACCTCTTTATTGGACAAGTGGGGAAAAAACCTGAAGTCAAGAGGGACCGAATAGCTTTGCCTAAAACATTTGATATACAGATCAAAAGTCTGCTTTTTATGAACTGAATATAGGCCAACTCAGCAATGTAAATCACCTATCATAAGTAAATTAATTCTTACAATTACATGTAAACTATCGAAGCTTCTAACATGGATTTTTAGATCTAGGTAGAGATGGGTTCACATTCAGGCTCTGCCCATTAAGGTATTAGATTTTGATCAAGAACCTTACATTCCTGAGAATTCATGTACTAAATATATAATTTATCTAAAATGAGGATCACTAGATATTTAAGAATTAGAGATTGTAAAGTGAAGTGCCAGCAGTGCCTGGTTCACAGTTGTGGCTCAGTAATTGGTCACCTGGGAAAATCTACCATTTGAAGTAAATATAAGAAGATCATAAGATGTAGTAGTTACTTGGTTTATTTTATATTTCCCTACATTTCCTGAATTATTTTGCTAATTGCGTGATGTATTAACTTCATCTTTTACATGTACCTCAGAGGTCATGTTGATATTTACACTTCTAGTCCTTTACAAATTTGGTGACCCCTCACTGTGTCTTTACTTTGTCATTATTGATAAAATATGCAGAGTGTATGCATGCCATAGAACTATATGTATTCTGGACTAAAAATTATTTATTAATAGCTGTTAAAACCCATATCTAATTTATGATCATTAAAACCATACTCTACAATGAGACCAAAACTTTTGGTTTTAAAAATGATTACTATTATGTATTATTCTTAATAATAGTAAAAAACTGTTGGTCGTGGACATATAAACTTGAGAGCTAACTCATGTTCTGGAGTTCTGCATAAATTTGATTTTATTAGTTCTGAGGATAAGGTATATCCTCAGGTATATCTTAGGATGAAGATGCCTTAAGGGAAATATGAGGATAATTACACCCTGACAACTTCCTTGGTGGGCTTGTTTCCAGCTCAAAGAGACCTAATCAGAGATTGTCAAGTAGAATTCACAACAGTAGCTCAAGAATTCAATAATGTATATCATATATACCATAGACGTACATAACATACATAACATATAACATTGCCCTTTGAATCATAATTTGGAGAAAAATAGTGCTGGATAATTTGTGATCTACTGCCTCTGTGAAGATATGATAAAGTTAATATCTTTTTTATTCAGTCCTTTTTAACTCATATGTTGGGGTCTCGTGGCTGCCCGGCGGACATTCTTGAGGGCTAGGGCAGCAGCTACTGGCTTTACAGTGGTCCTGATGGGGGACAAACAAGGTCACACACAATTTCAGCAAACACCTTCTAATAATAATAACAATAATATTTAATGTTTGTTAATTATTATGAGTTAAGGACTGTGCTAAACTATACAAATGATCTTATATAACCTCAATGTAAACATACAAAATAGGTCGTATTATTATACTCCCATTTTACAGAAGAAAAAAGGATACTATTATTAACCTAACAAAAGGTCTATAGCTAGAAGTGGCAGAAACAGGATCAGTTCTATCTACTACCAAATCCCAAGATCTTGGTCACTACTGTACTCCCTCCTGCCCAACCTGTCTTTACTATGTTATTTTTTTAATGAGTATTGTCTAAGTCAGGCGATAGATACGTGGAACTGTGCATTACCTTGATGTTCAGTCTGAGATACCCCTGGTGAAATTGATTCTTGTCTGTTCTGAAGCCTAGCTTCTGAAATTTCAATTACTTAGAATACAATAACGACATATTTATTAAGTTCTGTGCTGGAGGCTTCTAAAGGTGTTTTCAGACTTGGAAAAGTGTTTTAAATTTTCTAAGATTTTGGGATACGATGGAATATAATTTTTTGAGCAAAGACTGCACTATAATTTTCTTCACATGCATGAACTAAAGGCATAAAAGATGCAGACAGAATAGAAATCAAAGGAGCATCAGAGTAGAAAAGCTAGTGGAAAGCAAAAATTCAGCTCCAGTAAATGAATGGCTGATCTATCACTCCTTTTCTTTGAAGTTTTGACCTGAAAGAATAACAACAAAAAGAGACTGAGGAAGGAAAAAACTTGCTTCCAAAAGAGTAAAACTAAATATAAGTCATGTAATTTCCTCCTTT
Organism: Balaenoptera ricei; assembly: GCF_028023285.1. Classification (NCBI taxonomy): domain Eukaryota; kingdom Metazoa; phylum Chordata; class Mammalia; order Artiodactyla; family Balaenopteridae; genus Balaenoptera; species Balaenoptera ricei. The sequence goes on from NC_082643.1 coordinate 15,892,863, forward strand.
TTAAAAACCCCAAGGAAGCCACCTTCTGGCTGGAGGACTTCTTTTAGGTTCTTCAATGAGACTAGAGGGAAACCATTTTTAAAATAGGTCAGTATCAAAGAAGTGTCCCGAGATTCACTCATGACACAAGTCTGATCAGATACTGTGATTATTAATGCACTCCAGAGCAAACGCATTTGACATTTCCTTCAGATATACGGAGAGATGTTTGGAATTATTTAGAAACAGCCTCTTTAAAGATGGTGGGTCTGTCTCGGCTCTGTGAAGAATGTTAATCGCACTCATTTGAGGAAATTTACTGACATGATGCATATAAATGGAATTCAGTTTACTGAATTATATGAACCCTTGAGACAGGCAAAAATTTATAAACCAATGAAGCTTTAACAAAAAAGCAAAGGAAAGTTAGTTGTAGATATTCCATTTATTTATCAAATATTTACTGAGCTCTATGATTGACAATATGAGGGTGGCTTAAAAGAGGGAGTAACCCCAAAGTTTTGAAGAATCAGTAGGAGTTTTCCAGAAATATGAAGGTGAATCAGAATTCTAGGCAGAGGAAAGAACAGGGAAAAAGGGCAGAGAAATAATGAAGGGTCCAATCATTACATGAGGATCTTTAATCAGTACAGTATAATCACTTGGAGTATTTGTTAAAAATGAGGTTACAGTGTCTTGTTCCATGCCAAGTGAGTCATACTCAGTGACAGCAGAAGGCAGGAATTTACATTATACTAGGCACACATAGGCTGTTTTAAAAGGCACGCCTAGGTTGTTTTTATGAGCATTAAGATTTGAGAATTGTTGGAATAGATGGTAGAAGTATTTGGAGTCAAGCAACAGAATTTCACAATCTGTTTTACACTTATAAAGAATATGCTGATGGCCTATGAATAATGAGAGAGGTTTGAAAATGAAGGAAAGTAACCTGTTAAAATTCTGATACAGTAATCCTTACCTTCCTTTCCCTTTACAGTCTGCTTTAATCAGACTTTAGTTCTTAAACACTTGTCAAAGTTACCAAGAAACTTTAGCTTTCCAAATTGCTAATTTTCAACCTACATCTCAGCAACATTTGAAAAAATTGAATACCCACTCTAAAACATTGAATGTTTTTGGTCCCTAAGAAACTACCTGGTATTCATTTTCATTTGCTTCATAGCCCTCTCTTTCTACTTCTGCTTTATTGGATCCTCCAGAATCTTGACCTCTTTTTTTTTTGTCTTTCAATATTTACTCTTTGAAATAGTAGCTTTAAATTCTTCATATAATTAGACCTCAGATATCTATCTCCAGACCCTTTCTTTTCCTTTTACTTTATACTTATATGTTCAACTATCTACTCAAAATCTCTGCTTTGATGTTTAGATGGAGTTTCAAATGTTTATGCTTTAAAGGGAGATCACTCTAGATCCAAACTTGCTCCTTCTCTAGTATTACTCATCTTGGGTAATGGCACCCCTACTCCATCGGGCCAAATACCTAGTAATCCTATCTCCTCCCTTCCTTCCTTCCTTCCTTCCTCCCTCCCTCCCACCCTTCATCGCTCTCTCTCTCTCTCTTTTAATTTAATTTAATTTTTTTTAATATTTCATGGTTGATCCATCAGCAACTCCACTGGAACTTTCCTTAAACTATAACCTAAATCTTACATTTTCTCACCAACTCCATGGCTACCATTCTAGTTCAAGCCGCCAGCATCACCTATTGCCTAGACAATAGCAATAGACTTCTACCTGATCTGCCTGTCTCTATTCTTGCCTCATATAGTAAATTTTTCATAGTGATCCTGAGTGACCTTTAAGAACATAAAAATGCCACTATCCTGCTCAAAATCCTCCAATGGCTATCTTACTCAAAATAAAATTTAAAGACCTTACCACGGCTCACAGGGTCTTCTATCTCTTCTGCCAATATATTCTATAATTATATTGATACTTTATTTCCACTGCTTCCGCTGCGGTGGACTTCTTGCTGTTTAACATCAAGCTTGTTTTTCTTCAGAGATTGGAATTATGGTTTCCTCTAGTTGGTATGCTCTTCTCCCAGATATCAGCATATCATTCTTCTTCATTTTATTCTGGTCTCTGTTCATATATAAGTTCCTTTGAATGTCCTTTTTATGAGCACCTTACTTAAACAGTTATCTCTCCTCTATGTTACCCTATACTCCCCTACCATGCTTTATTTTATTCACAGCATTATCACATTTAAATTGTATCATATAGGTATTAACTAGCTTATATATTGTCTCTCTTCCACATGGGAATATAAACTCCTTAGAAATAAGTACTTTATCTTGTTTACTTTTTCTTAAGCACTGGACTCAAAAAAAGCATAATAGTAGTAGAAGGCAGACAAAGAATATTTGTTAAATGAGTGAATCTTTTATACGTAAAATGTTGAAGGCTTAACAATGGCATTATGAATAAGGGTGGTGAGAAAAGAAAAAAGGATGATTCTGCTTTGTGAAATTGTCATTGTACTGACATCTTGTTATATTGTACTATAATATGGTAAGATGAAGAACTGGAAAACATATGAAAAATGTCAACATTTCTATTATCAAAAAGACAATAAGAAGGGTAAAATGGTTTAATCTATTCAAAAGAATGAGATGTCATCAACAGATCTGGGTTTGAAGGGTTCTTGAAAGTGGAGTTGCTGTGACAGAACAGGAGGTAAAAGAAGAAAATGGGCAGAGATGAGTTGAACAGACACTCTAGGCATAGAGATTGACATTAAAAATCATGACTATTTGGTAAAACTACAAATAATTAATCATACTAAACCACGGGATTGGAGATTAGGGAAAACTGAAAGGTAAGAAATAAGGGTGGAAAATGATCACATCCCAGGAATTTGTAGCTTTGAAGGCCATACTTAAATTATTGGGGATTAATCTAAGTAAGGGATGGGTGATATTAAAAGAGCTTTAAGCAAAGAGGAGATAGTGGATGTTTGTTGTTTTTTGTCACTACAGAACCAAAAAATTTTGGGGAGTCCCAAATAGCATGGCAGGATTTTAACTCCTACCGCAGTGGCTGAAATGGGACAGACTGTACCTCTCATTGCTCCCTGGCAGCCAAGGCAAGGACATATGGCTTGGCCAGCTGGATGCTTTGACTGGGGATTTTGATTCCTGAGGAACAAACAATATTCACAATGGTAGTGGAAGAATCAAGAATTCAGGACTATGGTGGCCCATGAGTGTGAATTGCAGCAACACTATGAAGTACTGAGCACAGCATTCTTAGTCCTTGGAGCTTTAAAAGGCCTTTTCAGCTTTCTGTATTTTTTTGATAAGAAGGTGAATGTTACAAGTCTCAGAAGCCGGCAAAATCACAGATAGATACACATGGGGGAGAATTAGGGAAGGAAATATATGATGTCTGAAGATCGAAAGATAATTTTTTTTCTTTTTTTTTTTTTAAAGCTCCAATTTCCTATTTCAAACATTTTTTTTTTAATTTTTAATTAATTAATTAATTAATTTATTTATGGCTGTGTTGGGTCTTCGTTTCTGCGCGAGGGCTTTCTCTAGTTGCGGCAAGCGGGGGCCACTCTTCATCGCGGTGCGCGGGCCTCTCACTATCGCGGCCTCTCCTGTTGCGGAGCACAGGCTCCAGACGCGCAGGCTCAGTAGTTGTGGCTCACGGGCCCAGTTGCTCCGCGGCACGTGGGATCCTCCCAGACCAGGGCCCGAACCCGTGTCCCCTGCATTGGCAGGCAGACTCTCAACCACTGCGCCACCAGGGAAGCCCCCGAAAGATAATTTTTATGAAGTTTTAAAGTTTTGTGAAACTTGCTGATAGGGAAAGACAATATTAAATGGTATCCTAGTGGTTTCTACAACTGAACTTCCTAAATTTGAGCACCAAGTTTCGTTATATTCATGGTGGTCGACCCATATTTGGTAAATGCATGTCAGATTAGATTAGTGTAGGCAGTTCCATATGATGGTTCTAACATAAAATTTTGATTGTCCAAGTTGATCAGAGTATTTGGAATATTGTCATATTTATACTTCATGTTGTATAGAAATGAAGCTTAAGTGAAGGGCTCATCTCTTCAGGGTGAATGAACTTTTCCAGTTAACCTGTAGTCAAATGGTTCATAAAGAATTCTTAGAAAAATGTAAATGAATTTGACTACAATCCATTGTAGGACTGGATCCAGTAACAATAATGTAAGTATAAAGTAGTCTTTAAGGGATCTCATCATACAATTAACTTCAATTAATACAAAGATAGAATTGAATAATTTAATATTCAGCTTTTTTGCATAATAATGTGATATTTTTAATGATTACACTGCTAGAACATAGATCTTTTATCAAAGTTTTGTCTATTAATTTAACGATTCCTTTTCCGTGTTTATGTTAGCCGTAAATAACAGCTGATCTAAATAGCCTGAATTTACTTAAAAGTTATGCTCAGAATTTTAAATATCATAAATGAGCTCATTTGCTTACAAACATTATGATCTACTGTATATTACCCCACCCATCGAATATTTTGGACATCTTAAATGTCTACTGCATTGAAAGCAATTTAATGAGCATCAGTGGAAAATTATTATCTGGCAAGAATAGAGATATAATACTATTAATATCATACAAAATCTGTAAAAGCATGACATTTTATATTATTTGAACATTTTTAATGTATTAATTATAGCTAAACTACTTTGGATAGTTCATTGCAAGCTTTCATCAAAAAAGACTAACAACATTTAGACATAAGTTCTAGAGGTAAAGAAAACTGAACAACAATTCAGTTGTTAGAAGCTTTGGCATCTTATTATTTTCATACAAAAAGGTATTGTGCAAGAAGCAGTTGTCTTCTAAATAGACTAACTGTATTCGTGGTTTAGCAGAATCAGTTACTTTGCAACTGATTCTGACTACAGCTAATATTTGAACTTTAAGCACTGTGATCTCAGGATTTTACCTAATGGCACATGTGAATGACTCAGGGCTGAGGCAAAAACATGCACAATGTGCTCAATCATGATTCTGTTTGCATTAAAGAAACATTTTTCGAGGAAAGCTTCATGAAAGGATCCAACCATGACCTTAAGATACGAGATTTTTCATAAAATACAGGGACTGGGGAAAATTCAACATCTTGTAAGGAAGCTCATTAACCAAATGGGTGATATAGCACATGGCAATGGGACTCGCTAGGCATTGGTGAACCAAGCTGAAAGTTTGATAGTGGAACATGTTACACATAATTAAATATGGATCCTTCCTAATCAATAGTGAGGACATAATTACTTTTCTCAAGGTTAGTTAGGCAGGGTTATTTCAGGGGACAGAAGCTAGAGTGAAGGAAATCAAGAAGACAAACTAGAGAATCACACATTTTGGAGTTGAGAAGGCTATTAGGAACTTTGGCACACTCGAAAGACCAGACTACAGTTTTATCAGTAGTCTCATTAGGGAACTATTAGACAAGGTCAAGAAGGCCTGTGAGAACTGATGGGTACATTTAAGCAATGCCTCCCTGCTTCACCAAGTTACTCAGTAATAGCTGCCACATTTTCATGTCTTTGAACAAAAACATCTTACATGAGCATCTCCTTAAAGTATTGCTCAATTCTGCCTTTTAAAGATGTCATCATTCCTCTGTGAAAACTATCAGTGATGAATTAATGAATGTTTCCTGTAGTCATGGACCCAAACGTTCTAACCACTGACTGTAAATCACGAGGGAAAGAAATATGCACTTAAGTATATGTAGGTGTTTGTAAATATGTCTTCCCCAAACCAGACCCCTGTGAAGGAGGAATAATGAAGAGAAAGAGCACACCAGCTTAGTCCTATCAAGTATGTGGGCTGGTTAGCATTCCTGGAAGTGTTGCTAAATAGTCCATCTTTTCTTCTTCCCTTCCTTTTCCTCTCTATCCCTAAATATTTATTTAGTACCTTCACTGAGCCAAGCATTGAATATAGGAGATAAAAAATTAACTTGAAAGACATAGATGATAATGATGTTGATAGGGCTGATGGTGAGTGTTTGCCAAGTATCATCAAATGTCCAAGAAGGCTGCCTATTACACAACAGAGAAAGGATGACTTGAGTTCTTAGTCATGTGAGAATGTAAGTCTATCTGCATAACTGACTTGAGATGCAGCAATGTATGAAGGGATTTCAAATTTATTCCAGGAACAGATAATGTGAATTTGTGTTTATATAAGAATAATACTTTCCTGAAACTTTTTTTCCCAAACATATTTGATGAAAGTGCTGATTTCAGAGAAATTTTTTTCCCAGGAAACTTACAGTATTCTTAAAATAGTCTAAAATCCTAACAAATATATCCCTTAAAAACTTGCCTTTTTACTTTTATTCCTAAAACTTTAATTTGTTCCTTTAACAGACAAGAAAAAAAACATTGCTTTTATAAAAATAAATAGTATATCATATTTAGTAACTATTATGAAATGGTCAAATTTTGATCTGAGATAATATGTATATAAAACCTTTGAAATTAAATAAAGCTTGAGAAAGGAAAATCTCTTGGGTATTATTTACCAGCCTTTATTTATTTTTAAAGTAAAGCACCAACATCAAAAAAAATTTTTCCCACTGGATATTTTCAAAGTTCCTTACACTTAAAAATTTTCTTAATTAAAAAAACTAGTTTCTCATAGGACTAGAGAGACTAGCAGTTTTTAACAATGAATATATTTTATAATATGTTTATTAATAGTTTCTTTACATGGGCTACTTGTAAAGGCCATTCTCACCTTCACCTTTTCTAGCAGATCTTATTCCATTTTTTTTTTTTTCAGGTATCTAGCAGAGATCTTAGGGATGATGGGCTCCATACCTAGCCTAGGGTTGGGAATTTGGTCAATGAGAGATATATACAGAGAGACAGAGAGAGAAGCAGAGAGAGAGAGAGAGGGAGAGAGGTTTCAGGGAATTGTCTCACATAATTGCAGGATGGCAAATTTGAAATTTGTAGGGCAGGTTAGCAGGCTGGACCCTCAGGCAGGAGGTGATGCTGCCGTCTTGAGGCAGGTTTTCTTCTCAGGGAAACCTGTTTTTGCTCTTAAGGACCTCAGCTAATCAGGTGAGGCACACTCACATTATCAAAGGTAATCTCCTTCGCTTAAAGGATTGTAAATCATTAGCTACATTGCAGATATTATCCATATCTACAAAATAACCTTCACAGCAACACCTAAATTAATATTTGATTAAAAAACTGAGTATTATAGCCTAGACAGGTTAACTCATAAAACTGACCATCACAGTATTGCTTGATATTTCAAGAAGGGGAAAAATAATCTAGGTCTGGGATATGGTGGATAGCATCCTGATGAGAGTCACTAGTGTGGAAATTCAAGGTAGTTCCTCCTGTTTCCAGAACTAAGGTTATTTATACACTCAGAGGCCCTCAGTTGAGGAGGGTTGAATTCCTTTGCAGAAAGATCTTGCAACTTGGCCAAGTGTATGTTGTAACTCTTCCTCCAGTACTTCACCAGAAAGGTCATTTATTAAGATGACAGCTTATTTGAGAAAATACCCAGATCTTCCAGGAATTGGTAGAAACATGGTTCTGAGGAGATGCTCATGCAAAACTCTACCATAGTCCGTGGTAGTATGGAGATAAATGGAGTCTTGGCTCAGGGTTATTGTAAAATAGGTCTAGCAGACCCACAGATATCCTGTCATTGTTTTTCTAGTTCCTTATGCATATTTAGCAACAGGATCTCCACACTGGTTCCCTGACCTATGAAGTAATGATTATAATGGAAGGAAGAGCCAAGTATAAGTACCTGGAGTTGCCTCCTCTCACAAACTTATCAATGTAGTGAACCAATACTAACTAATCTTGTTTCCAGGGAGGGATTTTAGAGATTAGTTTCACCGTAAAAAAATCTTTGAAGACACACAGGTGGCGATTCCTATTATATCACCTCCTAATGTATATGATTGATCTATGAAGAAGCTAAATGAGATTTTGAGAAAGACTGTGGATAATCACAAACTTAATCAGATGGTGATAACAATCTCGACTATAAGGTATTATTGTTTGGAGAAAATCAACTCAGTTCCTTACACCTGGTATGTAACGTTGACTTAGCAGATACTCAATTCTATTTTAAAAAGACAATAGACAGTCATTTGCCCTTACCCAGCAGTGGCAACAATATCCTGAAATCTGTCATAATAGAGTCTGCAGGAATCTTGATGATCTTGATAATCCAAAGAACATCATACTAGTCCCTATGTTAATGGAATTATGCTAATGAGACCTGGGCATCAGAAACTAGTACGTATCCTAGATACTACTTAGAAAGACACATGCTTTCCAGGGGTTAAGAAATAAACTCCAGGAAAATTCAGGTGCTATTAGTCAGGAGTCTCCAGAGCAACAGAGCCAATAGGATACATATCCAGAAGAGAGAGAGATTTATTTTAAAGAATTGGCTCACCTGAATGCCTGCTCACTTTTTATTGATTCCGTTAAATCTATCCCTTTAAATATTGTTTCAATGGAGGCTTTACGGTTAAATCATCTGAGTAGAAATCTGTTTCCTACAAGACTCAGATCCAGAGAGTATGTCTTTGTGTCTATCTGTCTTTGTCTCATCTAGGCCTAATATTGAGATGAGTATTAGTAAGGCAGTCAGTGAATATTTGTTGACTGATAATTATCATAACAACCACCATTTATTGAGCTTGAACTATCCAGCAGAAACTAGGCTAGGCATTTCACATTTATTTCACTTTAGTCCTCATATTAACCCTAAAAGGGTTTTACAGACAAGAAAAGAAAAACTCAAGAAGGTTACTCGGGTAAGGTCAAACAACTAGTAAGTAGTGGCATAGGAATTTAACCTAGATCTGTTTGTAATAATATTTCACCATGCATAATAAAAATCCATTTATTTTCTTGCTATTAATTTTGAGGTAGGTATTGTAAATACACAAAAAATTCCATTCTTTTCCACATGATATACTCAACAAGTATGCAAGAAAGTCTAATTCCGTTATTTCTTTTTATTTTTTCCAGTTGCAGTTTTTTTAAATTAAGTTTTATTGGAGTATAGTTGCTTTACAATGTAGTTCCATTATTTCTTGAACACTCAGTCCTTTTGCCCTCAACTTGCCACACAATGTAGGTGATATACTTGTCCCCAAATTATCACCACTACTTCACTGAGGTTGAACAGGTAGCATTTAGAGCCACTTCATTAGTATATTTGCTTCACAAATGGAATTTGTCCTATACTGGAAGAAATGTACTGTACCTACTTCTTGAGAGCTCTCTTAGAATTTTTTAATACCACCACTAAGAATAGAGACAGAGCCAATATGATTTTTAAGACATGGGGATATTATTGGAATCCCACCATCTGGCTCTACAAATTCTGAGGAAGAATAAGACCTATTTTTCTGGTTTAATGTGGGAAATCTAGTGTCATGATTCCAAAATATTTCCAGGCCCTTCCTATGGACTATTATGTTTATTTGTAATACAGTAATAATTGTTAGGTATACAGAGTCTTAAAAGCTATCCCATAGCTGCTGTCTCATCACGTGATACAATAGATGGTCAGAGTAGAAATGGAATAAAATCACCAAACCACTGTCTCATTTCCTGAGAAGTAACATGACTGTGGAGAGATCAGGACCATGTCTTTAGCTTCTCAGAAGTTCAAATGGGGAACTGACAATAAAGCGTTCATTTTTTCCGGAAGACCTGGATCCATGTTTCCACCAGGGTGGCAGATTAAATTATGTCCTGAAGGATATGAATGACATCTACATAAGAAGCCACAGAAAAGTCAATTTTGAGTTGAGTACCCCACAATCAGCAAGCCTCTTTGATCAGAGGACCCACACAATAAGTGATTAACTATGTTTTACCTCATTTAAATTTAATCTAAGTTCTACCCTTCTCTTCTTCCATTTTATATAATCTTGGCACTTTATTTTTAAGAAAGAAGTTGCATTTCCAGGTGCAGTTTCTTCTTTGAGCAAAAGTTTGAAATGAATTCAGCTTTTTTTTTCTCAAGATTTACTATGTTGCGATTTCCATTAATATAACAAACAAGAATTTACAGATTTATGACAAAGCATGAAGGGGTAAAGTGACTTGTTCCAGGTTAGGGAGCAACTCAGAAACAAAATCAAGGAATTACAGAAAGTAAGGAAATACTCAAAACAAAAGGCTGGTAGCATGTTAAAAGGATGTGGGAGATAATGTGAAAGTACTCCGAATGGCTGAGGCAGGAATAATTCAAGGGACAAGATAAAAAACATGCTATTATATTATACTCCACAATAGAAAATGAATATCCATAAAACAAATCTAAATACTAATATAACAAATGATTAAACAAATAACCAAATGAGGAAGAAGATACAAATTTCCTATACAGAAGAATTCCAAATAATTTATGTACATTTATTACCCACAGTCTCCAGGAGATGTAAATTGACACCCCCAACCTCCCCTTCCTGATGCAGTGTGGACTGTGCTTAGTGACTTGCTACCAAAAAGGACAGTATGAAAATAGCTGAGAAACAAAGAATGACTTTACAGTGGAGTAAGCTGGCAAATACTACCTTGACCAGGTGATCCGGATAAAGGTCATGAGTGATAAGTAATGTATCCTTGATATGATGTGATAAGAATGACACTTCACTTCTGTGGTCTTCCTCTAAAAAATCTATAACCCTAGTCTAAAAATGAGAAAACCATCAGACAGACCCAGTTTGAACATTCTTCAAAATATCTGACCGGTACGACTCAAAACTGTCAAGGTCATCAAAATCAAGGAAAATATGACAAACTGTCACACACCAGAAGACACATGATGACTAAATGCCATGTGCTATCCTGAATGGGGTTCTGGAATAGAAAAGGACATGAGGAAAAAACTGGTGAATTCCAAATAAAGTGTGGAGTTGAGGTGATAATTATATACCAGTATTGGCTCCTTAGTTAAGACAAATGTTTTGTAGTAGTATAAGATATTAAAATAGGGGTATCTGAAGGAGGGGCATATAGGATCTCTCTGTACTATCTTTGAAACTTTTCTGTAAAGATGAAACAAATCTAAGACTAAAAGTTTATCTTAAAAAATCAGAAAAAAAACCATCAGAGAGATTACTAGAGGTCTTTACTGTCCTAACCAAATTTTTATTATAAGATAGGTTTTTTTAAAAAATGTATTACTGAGTAAACTCTTTACAAGCTCCCAATTTCCACTGCTCAGCACATTCTAGTATTAGAAAAGAATGTTTATGGCATGAAGTAAGTGCAACAGCACTCAGCACATTGCCTTGTATAAAGTAAACCCTCAATAAATGTTTATCAATTGATTGAATAAGATTGCAAATTATTTTTCACCTTGGCTTAAGGTACTTATTACTTTGTTCTGGTTTCTTATGTAATAAGTAGATGGGTATAAGTGAGAGGCTTTTAAAAATATGGAAGTATTAATCCCTAAAAACCATGCTAATAAGAATCAATAAATAATATAGTAGGTTAGTCATCCGGTGAAGTAATTCATCTGGTGAAATGGTCTCAGTTTATCCTGGAGGAGATTTGAGAAAGGTCTACGTAATCAAGGTGACTGGGAAGTAGGCTCAGGAGTGCATAACGGGAATAGAATTGTTATGAAAGAAAAATAGGTGGATCAATGACATTAACATTCCTGAAGACAGCATAGTTAGCCAAAGTGTGAAGAAAACAGACTCTGAGAAGGATAATTTGTCAGCGTTTCCCTAGCACTCTCCACAGATGCCTCAGGCTATCATAGCTTGATGTCATTAACTATCAGGTTCATTCAGCTAACTCTCCTTGCTCTGATTAATTTTATTTCCCTTGTAGATTTTTCAGTAGAAAGAGAATACTCTAGGATCACTTTGCTAGTTATAGCTCTCATGGTAAATTCATAGATTTGCATTCTGGCTTACTCACTAGTTTCTTAGGCATTTGGTTAACCTAGTTTTCTTTTTTCGCCAAATATGTGTAATGTTATTACCCACCTTATATACTAGTCTTGAAATTAAAATAAGTGACAAAATGCATATCTTGTGCTTAGTAAAATGCCTTCTATAAGCAACCATTAATTTTTGAGTCATATTGTTGATATTATCATTGTTTTGTTGTTATTGAATCCTTTTCCATCTCCATCCTGAATTTGAGCCATTCTGACAAAATTGAATTCTTTTACCTGAAAATCTGAGAATTAGATAATGGAACACTTACTCTCTTGCTGGCCTGCCTAAGCAGTGGATTGGTTTCCCCTCATGATCCTGTTTCTACTCTCACTTTCAACACCAGCACCCGAGGATTATATTCGTATCTCACAACAGCTAGTAATGGTAGGTAGGCTACTTTATAGGGATCTCTTAATTTATCACTGAAATGAGGCACCTCTGGAGTGGAACGTAAAAACTATTCAGCCAGCAGATTGAGCAGCTGTGATAACTGGCGTATGTGATTTAAATTTGAGTAAAATTGTGTTTAATTGAAAATTTGGTCACTACATGAAACTTTCACTGCAAAGATTAGTATGACATCGAAGGACTGCCAAGGGTGCCAAGAATGTGGAAGAAAGATCCACTTAAGTTAATATTTCATGAAGCAGTCAGTGTTTTATAAGGCAGAGTTCTAGAAGATATGTTCCAGGACCACTTTCATCAGAATCACCTGGGGCATTTGTTAAATTGCAGGTCCCTTGGCCTCAGAGACATTCTATTGGACCAGAATCTCCCTAAGGGGAATCCAGGAATTTGCAGCTTTTGCAAGATTCACAGGTAATTCTTATACACCCTACAATCTGAGGACCTGGTTTTGCTTTATAAATTAAGAGAGAGCATTTCCTAATCAATGTGCTGACAGATTTTATTCTCGGTGTTCATGCCTTTCCAGGGTCTTAAGTTTAAATCTTAGTAGGCAAAAAGAGGGACAATATCAAGTATTGTGCCTTGCTAATCAACATTTACAGTAACATATTTTTAGGATATGTTTTATAAACTAAAAATTGTACTCTGCATTTTTAAATAACAGGTATTTTAATTACAAAAGACTTTAGTTCAGAAAGTTTAGTCTATTTGCATATAAAGGGGTCTCTAGATGCACAGCAATTCTACTAAGCCTAATTTTTTTGTTTTGTATTTTCATTTGTCAGAATCCTTCTATATATGAGGTGGTTTTCCTTTCAATAAACATTTTATGGGACACATATCAGAATCAAGCTCTATCAGCTTAACCTCACTGATAGCTCTTTGGATTGGATTAATTTTCCCAGATTTGCTTTGTTCAGTGTCCAATATTTGCGGTCCTGGTGATATTTCTATGATGCCTGATACATGTTTGTGTTTCCAAAATTTACAAAACATATCCCAGGGAAAATACACCAGACTGGTTTATTTGCAGTTAAATGTTCATCCTAACACCAATCCAGTGGAACCCATTGCAACAATAAGCCAGTGGAAACAATCCCGCAAATGATTTCCCTGTGGTCACACTGAAGGAATAGAACTTTGAGTCACAGAAACCTATGTATCACCTGTATGACTTTGAATACATTCTATGGGCTTTCTGAGCCTCTGATTACATACCTATAAAATGGATTGAACAATAAGGTAACATTTGTAAGTGCCCATCATATACCAGCCAAACAGAGAATAGTAGCTAAAAGAAAGAAGCCCTGGAAATAGTAGAACACAGATGGGAGGAGGCTGCATCTTCTGGGGCTTTGCTTTATAGACATAATGCAGAACTCTTCATTTTGAGAACTGGACATCCAGACTCTTTGTGAGTACCAGAACTATTATAAAAGAGAAGAAAAGAATAAAAGTCTCATTTTGTGGCACAGCTAGAACTCATAGTCATTTAGTGATTTTTGAATTGTAAAGTGAGTAAGAATGTTATTTACTTCAAGAAACATTTCCATTGTACCATGGTTGCATCAATCTAGAATTCTTAATAAAGGCAGTGTGCTGTGAGAAATATCTCTTGATGCAGCTGACCTTACATTTCCTGTGCTACTTTTTATTCTTTGACTTCACATTTCCTGTCTCCCCCTTTATACATAATGAATAAAAATTGTCTCTACATTTTATATTATTGTGCACATTATCATTTCTTATTAACATTTTTATCTTCACAAAAAGAGAACAAATGCCATTTTCCATGAAGAAGAGGAAGAATTAAGGGTTTTTAAGCCTTAAAAATATTTATAGCTATTAAAATCATTACTCTGCCTTCTCAAAAAATAACCATTTTAAAGGAAAGGGTCTTTTAACTGTCTCCTGATTATGCAGTGATAACAGTTACCTAATGAAATATGTTAATATAAGTGGTTTGGTGACTTTAGTTTTTACAAAATAAGGTTAGTTAAAGGTAATATTTTCATGATATTGAACTGGTGAAGTTTTTACAGTATTTTTTGAAAAATCTGTATGCCCCCCACCGTTTAACTCAGGTTCAAGAGGCTGCAGGAGACTAGAAAACCCACTCAGAAAAAGTGTGCAGTGTTTGAAAAAAGGTTTAATGTATCAAAATAGAAAGAAGGCCTTCAATTTGATAATTAGTAAAAATATAAATTAGAATGTAAGTTATTTTCAATGAAGGAAATCTTGTTAACCCACATTGAAATATGGGCCCATAATGTTAGATAAAGTTAGAATAGAAGAAGGAACTGAACCTATGGGACTCTGAGAAGAAAAAAAAATATTCTGGAAAAACTCCATGAAAAGGTACTAGCTTGAAGATTTGGATTAGAAGATTTTGTTTATTTTCCAGTTTTTTCATTTTGTTTTTATTACATGTTTGTACATGAACTTTTTTCCAATTATTGTTTCCTTAGATTTTCAGAACTAGATTTATTGCATTAGAGAAAAATATAAAGCTGTTGCTGGATGTCACTATGAAAACATATAAACACATGTTGCATAGAAAAATGTTTATAAAGTTCTTACCAACAATGTCTGAGAATGCCTATCTGACTATATAATCATTAGTATTTAGCATTACCATTTAAAAGTTATTGCAAATTAGATGAATAAAAATTGCCTCTTCTTTTTTTCCTATTTTTGTTAGATTGCTAATAAAATCTCATATATTATTTGTGATGTCAGTTCTGTGGATTGTTTATTTATGAGCAATACCCATTTTTCAATTTGATAATTAGCATTTGTTTTTATGAATCTCTGAGTTCTCTTCATATATTAAAGGCGTTCATTTTTATCACTCAAAATTGTTGCAGATGTTTTCTCAAGTTTGTCATTTGCCATTTAAAGTAATTTTGATAATTTTAAATACAAAAGTGTAATTTTTTATAAATTTAAATGTTCTCTTCCTGAAAATACAGAAAGAAAAAAAAAAACCCATGTATTTCTGTTTCCCAGTTCTTGTGTGAACAGTTCTGGCCAGTGGAATGTAGATAGATGTTATATATACCATTTCCTGGCTTGGCAATGAACTTTTCTGCACTATCTTCTTTCGGCTTCATCATTGTGACTGAAAGCAAATGACTTTGAGGTGGTAGAGACACGTAATGGCGAGAGTCACAAATCTGAGAGCGCTCAACCTGTATCAAGGTGTACACATTAAGTAAGAAATTAATTTTTGTAATGTTAGGTCCTTGATATTCAGAGATCATAGTTACCATAGGTTAGTCTAGCTTGCCCTAATATGTTACATTTGCTATTCTACAGGATATCTGTTATCCAAATCTTTACTATGAAAATTATTCATTTATCCTTCCTTCCCAAGATAATTTCCCAGAATCCACTTTTATTTGCTATTTATTTCTTCAAAGTACATGAATGTCTGAAAAAAAGAGAGTATCCTTGTGATCATCTCAACATTCTAGCATTGACTCAATTGTATATCACCATATGCCAGGGTAGAGGTTGATGAGATATCATTCTCCATATTCCGATCCGTGACCATGTTTAAGGAAATGATTTCTATCAATTCTTTTTCCTTCTCAACAATTATGGACTGTGAGGATACCTACATGTGATTTGAAAATAAAGGGAAATTACTTTTACAAATTGTAAACAATATGGTAAAGATCAAAGCCCAAAGCAGAAGATTATAGGTAGGAAGACAAGTTAATATATATATGTGTGGGAGTCACCTGGAAGAAGCCAGTCAGCCTGAGAAAATAGATAGTAAGCTTCAGAGGATAACAGGAGTGATTCCAAGAATATTGAGATCACATAACTTAATGAGGGCTTGGGAGAGGTGATTGGAAGAAATAGAAAAGAAAATACAAAGTCACAAGTCAGCAAATCTGGCTTAAAGGACTATAGAGCATCTCAACAGAGAGACATTTGGAGCAGAGCCATATCCTGTCTGCATTCTGGGTATATGGAAATTGGATGAATTTGGACAGTGAAGTTTATGCGTCAGTTGTATGTTCCAAGTAATTTACTCTTCTTTGTACCATATTAATCTTCATGATTAATGTGTTGTCATATTTTGAAATTCTTTCACCTTTGAAATTTTAAAAATGCCAAGATTTTACTATGATAGCAAACTTTTCTCTTCTACCTTTTTTATTTTGATGTTCCCAGTGTTCCCATGAGTACAGGCTCTATAGCAGACTTCCTGACCCCAAATTGGCTTACTTCTACATTTACTTTTTTTTTTTTTTGTTATGTGACCTAGATTCTGTGATTCATTTCTTATCCTTTAATCTCTTGTAACTTGTTCTCCAGCCATGCCTATCCTAAATCAGGGTAGAAATACTATTTTATTTGACTCTGCATCTCTGGTACCTAGCGTCCTAGATAGAGTCACAGGAAAGATTAATTCTCAGAAGTTATTGAAACAATTTTTGTCAAAATTTAAAGAGGGAAGGATTCCAGGTTAAGATACTATAGCTCTTCTGTATGTCTAGAATCTTAGGAAGTAGGGGGAGGAACAGAAATGTAAATTATGCAGTATTTCACAAATCAGGAGGAATAATTTTCATTACTGTTAAAGGACAACACTGCTGTATTTGAGTGACATCAAAAAAATAATGAAGGTTTAGAAATCAGGAACACACAGTTCTACACTTAAAGGCCTAGGGAATGAGAACCGTCATATTTATAATGTAATGTATGTTATATATTTTACAATTTGGTGAAACAAAAGAGTATTCTCTGATTGATGAATTACAGGAAGTACAGCTTGGATGTCCTAAGCCAGGCTAGATAATGGCAACATAAAACTTGAGCTTGCTTCAATTTATCTCTTTTTAGACAGGTCAGTCCCTGGCTTTCTGTAAACTGATCAGCTTAGAAAAAAGTAAAGAATCAATAACGTCCCTGAGATATTGTAAATCTCTAGCAGACAAAATACTGTTTTATTCTATTCCTCATATGACCTAACAAAAGCAGTAATAGGCGCTTAACAAATATCTGTTGATTTCATTTCTTCAGTTTAGCACAGTGCAAGGCAATGTGGGAGCTTAGAATTAGCACAGGACTCAATTTCTCATACTAAAGGCATTTAATCTTGCTAGGAAGACAAGAATTTAGAAGCATTTGTTGAGAACCAGAGGAGTCTTAGTTCTATTTAGAACTTTCTAAATGACCCTAAACTGCGAGCATAATGATCTTACATATGCGTTTTACTGTAGCATGTTGTTTGTTTCTCCTTAAAAGCCATGATAAAATACTTATGACTTGTAATATTTATATATTAATCCACAGGTTGAAAAATGAGACTAGAGGCCACCTGCAAAGACTGATAATTTTCCATTATTAGAATTCTTAGTTCTAATCAATATTATGCCTGTATGTTATCTCACTATTTGTTTGTTTTATGTTATCAATATTCTTAAAAGAACTCTTCAGGATAGTTCACTCTTAATTTAGCATCTAAAACAAGAAGAAAACTCGCGATATATTTTATTCTCTTTTAAAAAATATGTGGTTAAAAACTACTGGTTACCAACACGGAGAGAAAGGGGGGGAGGGGCAATATAAGAGGAGGGGAGTGAGAGGTACAAACTATTAGTTATAAAACAAGCTATGAGGATATATTGTACAACACGGAGAATATAGCCATTTATAGTTAGTTTGTAATAACTATAAATGGAGTATAACCTTTAAAAATAATAAAAATATGAAATAATTTTTGCCACACATTTAAGTATATGATTAATCATAAGGTTTATGGTGAGAGCTTATTTTATTAATGAAGTGAAATCAACACTTCAGCTTAATTTTTGACATAAGATTTCATATATTTGTGTGTGTTCTCCATGTAAGCTTACTAATATTAAGGAAGACAGAATTTACATGCTACTTTTATAGTCTTGTGACTATAACATGTATGTTTCGTGTTCTGTGAAGACTTGAAGGCCATATCTAGCTGTTAAATGGATAAATAGGTATTAAACATCTGAAGAGAACTTTGGTTTAGGCAAAATAGCAGCCACGAAGCCCAGAAAGGATTTCACACATTTCTATCTTTCCTCTCACTCCTCTGTGCCAAGACTCCAGGATCTCCAGTGATCTCAAGAAAAACAGGACATTTCCAGTGACTTGCAAACAGGATTTCTGTTGTTGAATTTCTAATACAATTGGCCCAGATGTTAGTCTGGGCAGTAACCTGGACTAGGAAAAGCAACTCTAGAGAAGAAGGTGGAAGAGGAAGATCAGGAGAATCAGGTTAAATCGGCCTATTGCTTTGTGATCACAGAGGAAGGAGGAAAGTAAAGTTCGTTGGCTTTACTCTTCTCACTGAGTGTGGCTGTGTGCAATTTGGCTTTAGATCTCTACTCAGCTAACAAAAATATAGTGTCTATTGTGTTTTAAGACCACAAAGCACTCTTTGTGGAAAACATAGTAATAAGCTGTTCCATTGTGCTGGAAACAAAGTTCAGAACAATCTACAAACATTTCTTTCTCTGTACTCAAAACCACCCAGTAGAGAGGAGAGGTGGGTGGATTACCTAATTCCTCAAGAACCATATTTTAAATCAAAAGGACTTACTTAGACAATGTTAATTTTTGTTGCTGTTATTGTTGTTAGTGTAGTTATTATATGAAAAAAACAAAGCTTTGGTAATGTTTCTTTGAGAACTGATCAGTCATAAAATTGATAAAAATAACAGAGTTAGCTGTTTGCAACTGATCTTAATGGTTATATGGCTGTTCTCTTCTTATGGCTGAAAAATCAATGAACACATGGTAGTTAACGACAGCTATCAGTGACTCAGCTGAGTGAAGACGACTTCAGCAGTTTTCAACATGCTCCATGGTCCATTCTTGCTTGAAAAATCTCTACTTTCCTACTCCTGCAAGTGATCTTTCAACTAATGTGTTTTATGAAGACCTGACATTTGTTTGGCCTACGTTCAAGAAGTAAATTTAACATGGCATAAACAAAAAGAGGTTTTAATAGTCATTGTAGGCAAAGAGAATTCCTCCACCAACAAACTAAATTTCCTACTCTTTAATAAATAAAATAGTCAAACGCTATCATTTGTTTCCCATTGTAGAGATTGTCATTTAGTTTTGCCTTTAAAAGCAGGATATCTTCTGCTTATACTATCTTTGAACAGTGATTTAATATTAAATATTTGAGGATTTGCTACCAAATTTGCTGATGATAGTAAATTCTTCAAAGGGAGTCTGTTTTCCTCTAGGTCGGAAAAGAAATCTTATTTTATGCATTTTATGCCTCCATTTTATTTCAGCCCACTCACTCCACAATAGAGGGAACATGATACCAAGAAAAACCATTTGGTGTGTATATTTATTGGAAATATGTGGAGCTTCATTTTGTATTTTACATACAAAGTTATTGATTCGTCCATCCAAATTCACTCGTATGTTTGGAATAGGGCATGCATTGTGTATGTCAGCTAAATTCTGAGATTGGGGCCGACACTGCTATTATCTAAAACATGTAGAGAAATGTGTGTGGTTCAAACTTGAGATTAATAATCAGGAGTAAAATCCTCATCAGCACAGAATATCCTAACTTCAAAGGTAACATATATTTCCACGCTATAAAGGAATTTTGTCCTGTGCCGGTATAAAAGGGTGAAGTTTGTTGTTAAAAAGTTGTTCTGAATCTTGGGAGAAGAATATAGTGCTGTTTTGAAGTACAATTACATGCAAAACCAGAATGACTTCTTCCAGCGTTCCGGACATGACATTCTTAGAAGTGATCGAGTGATTTTAAAAATAACTTTAATCTTAATTAATAGTAAACAAACCAAGAGGTAGAAATTAAAGTAACAGCAATAAGCTACTCAAGTTTGAGAAATGTTAGGAATCATTATAGGGTCTAATAAATAATAGCCTATAACAAATATCAAGTTATCTGTTGATAGAGAACATGAGATGTATGAGGGCTGTGCAGTTCTTCTGAGTTTACAAAAGTGAAAGCTAATCTAAGACATTTCAGTTATATTTATCCCTTTGTATTTGTGCTTAAAAATATTTATAATTATGTTTATGGTTCATGATTTTCAAGAGTCATAAAATGATTTATGAATGGGTAAACATTATCTCTGGATTAAAGAAGAGAAATTTAATGAGGGAGTCAATATAAGGGTTCTGCCCAAATTAAACTAGACTAAGGCATGACTAAATGGAATAATGATATTTGATACCCATTGTGTGAAGGTTTCTCTGGGTATAAAGTAATGCTATATCTTGAACAATAGCATTTATATTAGAACCACAAATATCCAATCTGATTGCCTTCTGGGCTGGGAATTCTTAACCAGTGGTATAATCATCCTGATAAAGTTGTTCAAATTAAACCATGTTTGGGGGACTTACTGATTTTTACCATAATGCCGCAGTTTTGTTGCCATGTAACTTTTACTTTGGCTCTTGTTCCAGCTATTACAGAGCATAATTCTAAGTGTTACTTTATGTTGATTAGTTTTTTATGTGCTAAAAGTTTTGTTTACTCTTGGGGCTAAGATATCAGGGCATAGGGATGATTACCATCATTTTACAAATGAGAAAACTTAAGTTCTGAAATTTAGCCAACATACTCAAGATCACAAAAATAGTATGTGATAGAGTCAAGATGTCTGTTTGACCCCAGAGCCACAGGGATTCGCATTACATGTATGAAGAGAAGCAGGCTACAGCAAGAATGTGTTGGGAAAGAAAGTGTTTCTCTTTAAACAAAACATAATTGAGATCTTAACAGTGGAATTTTTTTCTTTTTTATGCCCCTATTGATTTTATTGTTTTTGCTTAGAACTGAATTGGATAAATAAAAATCTACTATAAAGAGAGACCAACTTTTATCCCCAAAGCATTTTATATACTCCATGCTGATATCAAAAGGATTGCCTTATGGGAAAGAATAATGGGAAGGCAGAGAGGAACAAACATCTCATGTTTAGAACCCACTGGGAGCTTCAGAAATGTGAAACAATGACTTCAAGTGTAAGATAATTCCTCCCATTCTTCAGTTGGTTTTATTGGCTCAATACTCATGTGTCTAGTTGTATGAGCACCAATTTCTCACAAATAAGAATCTGTGTGGACCTTAAAAAAATTGTATCTAGAGTGGAAATATTATCACATGCTTCTCCTAGCACCAAGCATACACATGGGCTTTTTATAATGGAAAACTTACTTTACTGCATTACATCAGCATAAGATCTGCGCAGCCACAGGACAAATTGATTCCAGTTTGGATGTAATAAACAATGTCTTAATTTTGGTTTGTGATTTACAACTTACAAAGTGTTCTTATATACATTGTCTTAGTTGAATTTCCATTTTACGGAAAAAGACAGTGAAGCTTAGTGTTACTTAAAGTTCTGACAGGGTTTTGTCTGTAATGGCAGAACTCATATGAGTTTTAGAAGTAAGAAATTTAACGAAGATTATTTTTTTAACCTCAAGCCCAGAGTTCTTCCTACTCTATAATGCTAAATCATTTTAGTTAGGCCATGATCTTTAATGAGATTCCTCTGATAGTGTTTTGTTCAGTCAGTGAATTTTAATATTAATTCGTTTTTGGATTTAATTGTTCAGCAAAATGTAGTGAGATTTTCATATACCAGGTATTGTGTTGAGAAGAGTAGGTGTAACAAAGGAGGAAGTGCACAATTTAGGGAGAAATGAGTGAATTAGTGGGAGATGAAAAAGTTTCTGTAGAGGAAACTACCCTTTGTAGCTAATGCATGAATAGTTTATAAGTAAAGACCTAAGAAATTATTCATAGAATCCATGTAACACTTAGAACCCGAATTTTGTGACAGAAAATGTTTCATATTATTTTCTAAAAGGAGAATAAAGACTTTAACTCAAAAAAAAAATAAAGGAGGACCCCAATATGTTAAAGCAGATTTGCTCTGCTTGAAAGGGTTGACTTGATTACTTGGTCTTCCCCTTTTACCTATAATTTTCCCTGGGGCCAACTGCTAAGAACTCTATGGAAAACATCTAATTGCCACCAACTCTGGATGTATGATGTGTTTCTATATCATGCTTTGAGAGCTCAGATCAGTCAGTTTTCAACAGAAATTAGTAGCTATGGGAGGGGGAGAATGGCCTGAGTTTTGTCTCTCCTCTGAACTTGCTGAATGTGGCTGGCAATTGCCGCATTCAATCAGTATAAGAAAATCATGATTAATGCAGAGTGTTGTATTCAATATGTATAAGAGGAAAAAAAATGTTGACCTCTGGCGACTGGTTACAAACAACTAGAAGAAAATAAAAATCAATGAAAAAATTAACGATATATTTCAATCCTGAATTAGGTCCCAATATTTCACTCATCTGATTTACTTTCAGTCTTGATGTTCTAGGCATATTTGCCTATACCTTAAATAAAGATCCTTCTTTCCTGCCTTTATCTCTCCAACCTAGCCTCTTAAACATAGTTCCTGTCTGCAGAGTCTTCAACCTTATATCTCTTTGTTAGTATGCTTTTTCTGTGTATACTAGCTCTCATTTATTGAGCACATACTGTATTCTAAACACAGGGCTAAATGCTTTATATTCATTTTGGATGCAATCTGCTTAATACCTCTTTGAAATAAATCAGATAAGGATACTGAAGCTTTTAGACTTTCATGAGCCCTAATAGCCAATAAATTACAGAGCTGGGATTAAAGTGCAAATCCATCTGGTTCTAAAGTTTTGGCAGAGACTGCTGATTGCTCCCCTTTATCAGACCTCCCCTTCTCTATGTTAATGGAAGTTTCATACGAGTAACTACGTAACAGCTTTCTTTGCTGCAAGGAGAGGTCATGTGACTGGGTTCCATTTACGGGCCATGGTAGCACAACTTCTGAGTTATGATCATAAAGAGAATGTGCTCTCCTCTATTTTTTCTCTTTTGCCACTGGCCAGAATACCTTTATGAAGGAGGGAGCCAAAGCTATCACAGCTTGCTTGAACCTCAGGATCAAAGCTGCATCTTTAGGATGCAGAGCAATAAGTCAGAAGATAAGTAGGCCTTCATCACCATCAAGTTGCCAGGTAAGCCACCCAGACTTGTGAACACTGTATTTTTTTGCCTCTTATATCAGTCTAACATCCATCAAGACTAACACAGAGGCCCATGCTTTAAGACTCATTCTGAAAGTAAGAAAAATCAGTATTAAACAAAAAGCATTCAATAATCTCCTTTGGGGGGGTCACAGAAATGGTTTGAGCAAGATTTGGTAATTTTATGCAAGGAGAAAAGGAATCCAGGTTTTGGGACATTCATGGTTAACAAGAATAATTGGTGGTTTTACTTTGGATGGGTGAATGAGGGTTCAAGAAGCAATTTGAATCGTCCGAAACAATTTTGATTCAAGGAATGAGGGTGAAGTATAGAATATGAAGATGCTGGGGACAATCTGCCTGGGAAAATTATAAGCAATTGGGAATAGTGAGAATGTAGTTTCAGAAATGAGATTAAGTGTGAGAAGAATCAAAATTTTCTACATAGCCCATTTTCCTCTGAGTGTGTTACATTGTTTCTGAGTCTGTCACAAAAATAGTTTAATTTTATTCCATTAAGATATAGTAATTTTAATGAATGTGCTGACTACTTGTTCTTCATTTTCATACCTATTAATAGTTCTGTTAACTATTTTCTTTTTACATGAATATTAACAACTGCCTTGTTTCCAATAGCTTAAAACTATTATATTTTCAAAGAAACTCACTTTGTTTTTAAACATCTTTACTGGAGTATAATTGCTTTATGATGGTGTGTTAGTTTCTGCTTTATAACAAAGTGAATCAGTTATACATATACATATGTCCCCATATCTCTTCCCTCTTGCGTTTCCCTCCCTCCCACTCTCCCTACCCCACCCCTCTAGGTTGTCACAATGCACCGAGCTGATCTCCCTGTGCTATGCGGCTGCTTCCCACTAGCTATCTATTTTACATTTGGTAGTGTATATATGTCCATGCCACTCTCTCACTTTGTCCCAGCTTACCCTTCCCCCTCCCCGTATCCTCAAGTCCATTCTCTAGTAGGTCTCTGTCTTTATTCCCATCTTGCCCCTAGGTTCTTCAGGACTTTTTTTTTTTTTTTGCATATGTGTGTGTTAGCATACGGTATTTTTTTTTCTCTTTCTGACTTACTTCACTCTGTATGACAGACTCTAGGTCCATCCACCTCACTACAAATAACTCAATTTCATTTCTTTTTATGGCTGAGTAATATTCCATTGTATATATGTGCCACATCTTCTTTATCCATTCATCTGTTGATGGACACTTAGGTTGCTTCCATGTCCTGGCTATTGTAATTAGAGCTGCAATGAAAATTTTGGTACATGACTCATTTTGAATTATGGTTTTCTCAGGGTGTATGCCCAGTAGTGGGATTGCTGGGTCGTATGTTAGTCCTATTGTTAGTTTTTTAAGGAACCTCCATACTGTTCTCCATAGTGGCTGTATCAATTTACATTCCCACCAACAGTGCAAGAGGGTTCCATTTTCTCCACACCCTCTCCAGCATTTATTGTTTGTAGATTTTTTGATGATCGCCCTTCTGACTGGAGTGAGATGATATCTCATTGTACTTTTGATTTCCATTTCTCTAATGATTAATGATGTTGAGCATTCTTTCATGTGTTTGTATATCTTCTTTGGAGAAATGTCTATTTAGGTCTTCTGCCCATTTTGGGACTGGGTTGTTTGTTTTTTTGATATTGAGCTGCATGAGCTGCTTGTATATTTTTGGAGATTAATCCTTTGTCAGTTGCTTCATTTGCAAATATTTTCTCCCATTCTGAGGGTTGTCTTTTCATCTTGTTTATGGTTTCCTTGGCCGTGCAAAAGCTTTTTAAGTTTCATTAGGTCCCATTTGTTTATTTTTGTTTTTATTTCCATTTCTCTAGGAGGTGGGTCAAAAAGGATCTTGCTGTGATTTATGTCATAGAGTGTTCTGCCTATGTTTTCCTCTAAGAGTTTGATAGTGTCTGGCCTTACATTTAGGTCTTTAATCCATTTTGAGTTTATTTTTGTGTATGGTGTTAGGGAGTGTTCTAATTTCATTCTTTTACATGTAGCTGTCCAGTTTTCCCAGCACCACTTATTGAAGAGGCTGTCTTTTCTCCACTGTATATTCTTGCCTCCTTTATCAAAGATAAGGTGACCATATGTGTGTGGGTTTATCTGTGGGCTTTCTATCCTGTTCCATTGATCTATATTTCTGTTTTTGTGCCAGTACCATACTGTCTTGATGACTGTACCTTTGTAGTATAGGCTAAAGTCAGGGACCCTGATTCCTCCAGCTCCATTTTTCTTTCTCAGGGTTGCTTTGGCTATTCACGGTCTTTTGTGTTTCCATACAAATTGTGAAATTTTTTGTTCTAGTTCTGTAAAAAGTGCCAGTGATAGCTTGAAAGGGATTGCATTGAATCTGTAGATTGCTTTGGGTAGTAGAGTCATTTTCACGATGTTGATTCTTGCAATCCAAGAACATGATATATCTCTCCATCTGTTTGTATCATCTTTAATTTCTTTCATCAGTGTCTTATAATTTTCTGCATACAGGTCTTTTGTCTCCTTAGGTGGGTTTATTCCTAGATATTTTATTCCTTTTGTTGCAGTGGTAAATGTGAGTGTTTCCTTAAATTCTCTTTCAGGTTTTTCATCATTAGTGTATAGGAATGCAAGAAATTTCTGTGCGTTAATTTTGTATCCTGCTACTTTACCAGATTCATTGATTAGCTCTAGTAGTTTTCTGGTAGCATCTTTAGGATTCTCTATGTATAGTATCATGTCATCTGCAAAGAGTGACAGCTTTACTTCTTCTTTTCTGATTTGGATTCCTTTTATTTCTTTTTCTTCTCTGATTGCTGTGGCTAAAACTTCCAAAACTATGTTGAATAATAGTGGTGAGAGTGGGCAACCTTGTCTTGTTCCTGATCTGAGAGGAAATGGTTTCAGTTTTTCACCATTGAGGACGATGATGGCTGTGGGTTTGTCATATATGGCCTTTATTATGTTGAGCAAAGTTCCCTCTATGCCTACTTTCTGGAGGGTTTTTATCTTAAATCAGTGTTGAATTTTGTCAAAAGCTTTCTCTGCATCTATTGAGATGATTATATCGTTTTTCTCCTTCAATTTGTTAATGTGGTGTATCACATTGATTGATTTGCGTATATTGAAGAATCCTTGCATTCTTGGGATAAACCCCACTTGATCATGATGTATGATCCTTTTAATGTGCTGCTGGATTCTGTTTGCTATTATTTTCTTGAGGATTTTTGCATCTATGTTCATCAGTGATATTGGCCTATAGTTTTCTTTCTTTGTGACATCTTTGTCTGGTTTTGGTATCAGGGTGATGGTGGCCTCGTAGAATGAGTTTCGGAGTGTTCCTCCCTCTGGTATACCTTGGAAGAGTTTGAGAAGGATAGATGTTAGCTCTTCTCTAAATGTTTGAGAGATTTCGCCTGTGAAGCCATCTGGTCCTGGGCATTTGTTTGTTGGAAGATTTTTAATCACAGTTTCAATTTCAGTGCTTGTGATTGGTGTGTTCATATTTCCTATTTCTTCCTGGTTCAGTCTCAGAAGGTTGTGCATTTCTAAGAATTTGTCCATTTCTTCCAGGTTGTCCATTTTATTGGCATATAGTTGCTTGTCATAATCTCTCATGATCCTTTATATTTCTGCAGTGTCAGTTGTTACTTCTCCTTTTTTCATTTCTATTCCTATTGATTTGAGTCTTCTCCCTTTTTTTCTTGATGAGTCTGGCAAATGGTTTATCAATTTTGTTTATCTTCTCAAAGAACAAGCTTTTAGTTTTATTGATCTTTGTTATCGTTTCCTTCATTTCTTTTTCATTTATTTCTGATCTGATCTTTATGATTTCTTTCCTTCTGCTAATATTGGGGTTTTTTTGTTCTTCTTTCTCTAATTGCTTTAGGTGTAAGGTTAGGTTGTTTATTTGAGATGTTTCTTGTTTCTTAAGGTAGGATTGTATTGCTATAAACTTCCCTCTTAGGACAGCTGTTGCTGCATCCCATAGATTTTGGGTCGTCTTGTTTTCATTGTCATTTGTTTCTAGGTATTTTTTGATTTCCTCTTTGATTTCTTCAGTGATCTCTTGGTTATAAAGTATTGTATTGTTTAGCCTCCATGTGTTTGTATTTTTTACAGATTTTTTTCCTGTAATTGATATCTAATCTCATAGCGTTCTGGTCGGAAAAGATACTTGATACTATTTCAATTTTCTTAAATTTACCAAGGCTTAATATGTGACCCAAGATATGATCTATCCTGGAGAATGTTCCATGAGCACTTGAGAAGAACGTGTATTCTGTTTTTTTTGGATGGAACGTCCTATAAATATAAATTAAGTCCATGTTGTTTAATGTATCATTTACAGCTTGTGTTTCCTTATTTATTTTCATTTTGGATGATCTGTCCTTTGGTGAAAGTGGGGTGTTAAAGTCCCCTACTCTGACTGTGTTACTGTCGATTTCCCCTATTATGGCTGTTAGTATTTGCCTTATGTATTGAGGTGCTCCTATGTTGGGTGCATAAATATTTACCATTGTTATATCTTCTTCTTGGATTGATCCCTTGATCATTATGTGATGTCGTTCTTTGTCTCTTGTAATAATCTTTGCTTTAAAGTCTATTTTGTCTGATATGAGAATTGCTACTCCAGCTTTCTTTTGATTTCCATTTGCATGGAATATCTTTTTCCATCCCCTCACTTTCAGTGTGTATGTGTCCCTAGGTCTGAAGTGGGTCCCGTGTGCACAGCATATATACAGGTCTTGTTTTTGTATCCATTCAGCCAGTCTATGCCTTTTGGTTGGAGCATTTAATCCAGTTACATTTAAGGTAATTATCGATATGCATGTTCCTATTACCATTTTCTTAATTGTTTGGGTTTGTTATTGTAGGTCTTTTCCTTCTCTTGTGTTTCCTGCCTAGAGAAGTTCCTTTAGCATTTTTTGTAAAGCTGGTTTGGTGGTGCTGAATTCTCTTAGCTTTTGATTTTCTGTAAAGGTTTTAATTTCTCTGTCAAATCTGAATGAGATCCTTGCTGGGTAGAGTAATCTTGGTTGTAGGTTTTTCTCCTTCATTACTTTAAATATGTCCTGCCACTCCCTTCTGGATTGCAGAGTTTCTGCTGGAAGATCAGCTGTTAACCTTATGGGGATTCCCTTGTGTGTTGTTTGTTGTTTTTCCCGTGCTGCTTTTAATATTTTTTCTTTGTATTTAATTTTTGATAGTTTGATTAATATTTGTCTTGGTGTATTTCTCCTTGGATTTATCCTGTATGGGACTCTCTGTGCTTCCTGGACTTGATTAACTATTTCCTTTCCCATATTAGGGGAGTTTTCAACTATAATCTCTTCAAATATTTTCTCAGTCCCTTTCTTTTTCTCTTCTTTTTTCTGGGACCCCTATAATTTGAATGTTGGTGCATGTAATGTTGTCCCAGATGTCACTGAGACTGTCCTCAATTCTTCTCATTCTTTTTTCTTTGTTGTACTCTGCAGTAGTTCTTTCCACTACTTTATCTTCCAGGTCACTTATCCGTTCTTCTGCCTCAGTTATTCTGCTAACGATCCCCTCTGGAGGATTTTTTTAAAATTTATTTATTTAATTATGTCTGTGTTGGGTCTTCGTTTCTGTGCGAGGGCTTTCTCTAGTTGCGGCAAGTGGGGGCCACTCTTCATCGCGGTGCGCGGGCCTCTCACTGTCGCGGCCTCTCGTTGTGGAGCACAGGCTTCAGATGCGCAGGCTCAGTAATTGTGGCTCACGGGCCTAGTTGCTCCGCGGCATGTGGGATCTTCCCAGAGCAGGGCTCGAACCCGTGTCCCCTGCATTGGCAGGCAGATTCTCAACCAGTGCACCACCAGGGAAGCCCTCTAGAGGATGTTTAATTTCATTTATTGTGTTGTTCATCACTCTTTGTTTGCTCTTTATTTCTTCTAGGTCCTTGTTAAATGTTTCTTGTATTTTCGCTATTATATTTCCTAGAATTTGGAGCATCTTTACTATCATTATTCTGAATTCTTTTTCAGGTAGACTGCCTATTTCCTCTTCATTTGTTAGGTCTGGTGGGTTTTTGCCTTGCTCCTTCATCTGCTATGTGTTTCTCTGTCTTCTCATTTTGCTTAACTAACTGTCTTTTGGGTCACCTTTTCGCAGGCTGCAAGTTCGTAGTTCCTGTTGTTTTTGGTGTCTGTCCCCAGTGGCTAAGGTTGGTTGAGTGGGTTGTGTAGGTTTCCTGGTGGAGGGGACTAGTGCCTGTGTTCTGGTGGATGAGGCTGGATCTTGTCTTTCTGGTGGGCAGGTCAACGTCTGGTGGTTTATTTTGGGATGTCTGTGGCCTTATTATGATTTTAGGCATCCTCTCTGCTAATGGGTGGGGTTGTGTTCCTGTCTTGCTAGTTGTTTGGCCTAGGCTGTCCAGTAGTCTAACTTGCTGGTCGTTGATTGGAGCTGGGTCTTAGAGTTGAGATGGAGATCTCTGGGAGATTTTTGCCATTTGATATTACATGGAGCTGGGAGGTCTCTTGTGGACAAGTGTCCTGAATTTGGCTCTCCCACCTCAGTGGCACAGCCCTGATGTCTGGCTGAAGCACCAAGACCCTGTCATCCACATGGCTCAGAATAAAAGGTAGAAAAAAAAGAAAGAATAAAATAAAATAAAATAAAGTTATTAAAAGAAAAATAAAAAATAATTATTAAAAAATTTTTTTAATGTTAAAAAAAAAATAAAGAAAGAAGAGA
Source organism: Balaenoptera ricei (assembly GCF_028023285.1). Lineage (NCBI taxonomy): Eukaryota > Metazoa > Chordata > Mammalia > Artiodactyla > Balaenopteridae > Balaenoptera > Balaenoptera ricei. The sequence goes on from NC_082643.1 coordinate 15,923,054, forward strand.
GCAACCAAACCAAAAAACAAATCCACCAATGATAACAAGTGCTAAAAACTATACTAAAAACAAACAAAAAAATAAAACAAAGAAAACGGACAGACAGAACCCTAGGAGAAATGATAATAGCAATGCTATACAGACAAAATCACACACAGAATCATACACATACACACTCACAAAAAGAGAAAATGGGAAAAAAATATATGTATCATTGCTCCCAAAGTCCACCTCCTCAATTTGTGATGATTCATTGTCTATTCAGGTATTCCACAGATGCAGGGTACATTAGGTTGACTGTGGAGATTTAATCCGCTGCTCCTGAGGCTGCTGGGGGAGATTTCCCTTTCTCTTCTTTGTTCGCACAGCTCCTGAGGTTCAGCTTTGGATTTAGACCTGCCTCTGCCTATAGGTCGCCTGAGGGCGTGTGTTCTTCCTTCAGGTAGGATGGGGTTAAAGCAGCATCTGATTCGGGGGCTCTGGCTCACTGAGGCCAGGGGGAGGGAGGGGTACGGAGTGTGGGGCGAGCCTGCGGTGGCAGAAGCCAGCGTGATGTTGCACCAGCCTGAGGCGCACCGTGTGTTCTCCCGGGAAAGCTGTCCCTGGATCACGGGACCCTGGCAGTGGCGGGCTGCACAGGCTCCCGGGAGGGGTGGTGTGGAGAGTGACCTGTGCTCACACACAGGCTTCCTGGTGGCTGCAGCAGCAGCCTTAGTGTCTCATGCCCGTCTCTGGTGTCCGTGCTGATAGCCGCAGCTCGTGCCCGTCTCTGGAGCTCCTTTAAGCTGTGCTCTTAATCCCCTCCCCTTGCACACTAGGAAACAAAGAGGGAAGAAAAAGTCTCTTACCTCTTCGGCAGGTGCAGACTTTTTCCCGGACTCCCTCCCTGCTAGCTGTGGCGCACTAGCCCCCTTCAGGCTGTGTTCAGGCAGCCAACTCCAGTCCTCTCCCTGGGATCTGACCTCCGGATCCCGAGCCTCAGCTCCCAGCCCCCGCCCACCCCAGCGGGAGAGCAGACAAGCCTCTCGGGCTGGTGAGTGCTGGTCGGCACGGATCCCCTGTGCGGGAATCTCTCCACTTTTCCCTCCGCACCCCTGTTGACGCGCTCTCCTCCGTGGCTCCAAAGCTTCCCCCCTCTGCCACCCGCAGTCTCCGCCCGCGAAGGGGCTTCCTAGTGTGTGGAAACCTTTCCTCCTTCACAGCTTCCTTCCACTGGTGCAGGTCCCATCCCTATTCTTTTGTCTCTGTTTTTTCTTTTTTCTTTTGCCCTACCCAGGTACGTGGGGAGTTTCTTGCCTTTTGGGAGGTCTGAGGTCTTCTGCCAGCGTTCAGTAGGTGTTTTGTAGGAGTTGTTCCACATGTAGATGTATTTCTGATGTATCTGTGGGGAGGAAGGTGATATCCACGTCTTACTCTTCCGCCATCTTGAAGCTCCCCCGAAACTCACTTTTCAGTACTCAATATTTCATTGTCTTTAGTATGCAGCTATTTTTCAAATTGATTATATTTTGGGGAGATTTATTATCATTTTGAAATACTAAATATGAAAATGTTAAAAATAAAACAATCATATTTAGCATCATTTACAACTGATAAGAATCATAAACTGAATTAATTTATTAGTTTTCTAGGCCTGTATCAGATATGATCCAGTGCCATTAAACTCACTCAAGAGTCAAAAACATGTTTGGAATCTAAGCCATAAAATTCCTTAAAACTTGTTTTAGGAGGAAGGGGAGTCATTCAAAGAAAAAAAAAAAAAGATCAACTTGTCATAATGGACCTTAGATCATGCTGAAGGGGTATGGGTGATTGGACATTCCCTCAGGAGAAGGAATTTACTCATTACTGGAAATTCAGAGAACATGTTTGTTTCTCAAAGATTGGTGCTACTGTTTGCTATGCTGTTTCCTTTACAGTTTAAATAAAACATATATGAAACATAGCAACTCAATTATTTGAGCTCTACAATAATTTTAAAGAGATGAAATGTTATTGGAAATGCTATAAAAATCTGAAGAGGTAAATATGGTAGAATGCATGATTAAAATTACTTTTCCCACTTGTTTTATTTCTCTGCTTTCTTTTGCCCTCGAATGTTTGGAAGAGATCAACTGCAATGAAAATCCTTCAAAGGCTTCCCAACTCATTCAATTTAATAACCAGTCATTATAAAAGATAGATGCTAGGTTCAGTCTGGCTATGGGGGAAAAGATCATTCTGGTATAGGATCGATGGACCATATTGCAAATTGCACTTCCCCACAAGTGGCTGCATCAATATACAGCCCATCCTGCATCTTCTTTCAGTATGGCTTGGATGCTCCTCTACTTTGAGGCAGAGTCTACGTTTCCTCCCCTTGAACCTAGGCAGGCCTTAGTAACTTCTTCAACCAGTAGAATACAGCAGAAATGATGCTGCATGACTTCCAAAGCTAGATCTTAAGGGCAGCATAGCTCCCACCTGGCTTGCTCTTTTTATTGGAACACTTCCTACCATGTTGTGAAGAGGCCCAGACCATATGGAGAGGCTACATGTGGGTGTTCTGGCTAACAGCACCAGCTAGGTCTTCAGCTGAGAGCCAACATCAACTATCAGACTTGTGAGTGAATAAAAAACTTTAGATGATTCCAGTCCCTGCACTTTGAGTCTTTCAGCTAAAGCCCTAGACATCATGCTTTCCCAACTTCCCATCTGACCAAAAGAAATTATGAGAGATAATAACTGATTACTATTATTGTAAGTAATCTAAATTGTTTGGTAATTTGATAGATAGAAATAGCTACCTAATATACGTGGGAACTGGCTACTAACCTTGGCTACCAGTAGATTTTGAACACCCTTCGATTTATCTCCTGCCTTTAGAGTAACACTGATAATAACTCTGTTCTGATAGTGCCCAAACAATGGATTTTTAAAAAAAGTTTTAGCTTCTTGAATAAACAAACAAAAAAGCCAAATAAACTAATCATTAGATTGCTTGGAATACATGTTTTGTGGTTATGATTATTAAGAAGTACAGTGAATATTTTTGGCAAAATGTTAGATATCATCATATTTTCAACACAAGATTTTCCTTTAAATAATTTCACTGAACACATCATCTGATCTTTTAGTTTGATATATTTATATATTAGCCTCCAAAAGTCTGTTTCAGAAATATGTAATCATATTGAAAAAATTTGTTTTTCTGTGATTATTTTCCTAATTGCTTCATAATGTAAGTATGTACATCTCATTTTGAAATGAGTTAAATCCTGTTTCGGGTACCAGATGGACAGAAGTGGTAGGTGCAGTTCTGTTTTTAGGCTGAGAGCGGATGCAGCACTGAAGGTGTGAATCACTCTCCTCCACACCGTCCTGTTTCTGAACAGCCTGTGCAACTGTTCTGCTCTGGAGGATTCCCCCACTGTTGGCTTTCCATTGAGGCTTCCAGGAATAGGCATTCATTTTAGCATTTAAGGGCTTCTGATCCCCTAGCAATTGAAGTTAGGCCCCCAGTTCATTTTTGCATACATTTATATGCTCAAGGGCTGAGGAGGAAGTGTCTAATTACCCTACATTCATTTTCTTTACCCAATTGTGATGGGGGAATTTAAGTTGAGGAGTCTCTTGTCTCCTTGGTCTATTGAAGACCTCCTTTCCTTTACTGTAGGGCATGAAACGTGTGTTATATGTTTTCTGATGAACCACATATTTTTATTTCATTAAATATTAAAGTTATTTAAAAAATAAATAACACGTTTTCGGTGGCTTAGAGTAGTAACATATCCCTGGTGGGGGTGTAGCTAAGTAAACTTTTCTTTTTATAGATTCAAGTTCCAGCATTTAATACAATTCCAGCATTTAATAGACTCTGTTGCATTGGTTAAGCCCTGTAAGGCCTCTGTGGCAGATGCCTTTAGTGTCCCACCAATATTCCGTGCCCTTGCCACTTGGTCAGGCAACGTTGCTTTGCTGTGAGGTTTCTCTTTCAACTACATAACATTGTCTCTTGGTTGGCTTGCTGAAAGTGCAGAGTAATGAATGGTACTGGGGCCAGGCCTCAACCAATGACTGACAAGAATTGATATACAATTATCCCTCGTTCCTTGCTCCTTGGAGAGATTAAGTCTGAGGTTATGTGTTCTACACTGGCTCCCAAATGTCATTATGAGGATTAAGCTTCAGTTATCCACAGCGATGGCTGGCTGGATAATGCAGTCCCTCATTGGCATTTTCCCTTCCTTATTTCACATCCATATTCTCCTGTGGGTGTTCCCTTCAGCCTTCCAATGAACCCACTCGTTCTGAATCCTTGTCTCAGGGTCTGCTTTTTGGAGAAAGCAAAGTAAGACGTCAGTCATTCTACTATTACTTGGTTAATTTCAATGTCTTTGTTTAATTTCTGTAGGTGATTTTTTAAAAATAGGTATTGCTTTAATAACTTTTTCATTTTGCTGGTCAAAAAGCCCAGTAACATTTATTCTGTCCTCCTTTAACTTTAAACATGATATCAATTATTTTCCATTAAAATGTATGTTTCCTTAATATTCCTCCCTTTATGGATTGGCTTTTTCTTTCTTTCTTTTTTTTGGTTTCTCCTTGGGCTATATCTTCTTACCCATTATCATTCGTAATCTCTTTTTTGATAAGTTTTCTTCTTTGAGTGTATTTTGCTTTGTTAGAATGTCTCAGTGAAAGTCTATTTTTATTTTTTCATTCAGGCTAAAGCAGCCCTGAAAAACGCACCCAATCTAAAGGTGATATGAAAGATCAAGTTGATAATTGAATATTTTTCCAGGCCCACCACCTTCCCTGCTACCCAACCTGATGCTCTGTGGGAAATAAATGCTTCTATCTTTTCCTTTCCCCACAGTAGGCCTCAGTAGGCCCATGCTGCTACTGTGTGTTTGTCTTGAGGGGCATGGTGGTGTCTTCAAATAAATTCAGCTCTGTGTCATCTCTTCTCACCTCAGAACCTGTGCCTTCTTGAAGGCTTTTCTGGATGAGACCCATAGGAACTATAATATTAGCAGCTGGTTAATGGTTGTTCAAAGTAAAAAATAAAGTATGGGAATAGTAGGCAGGACAAGAAAGTTTACCTATAAAATAAATGCAAGTGTTATGGAACCTGGGTGAAGAATTCACTAAAGAGTAAAGTCGCAAGTAAAGATTTTGTTCTACATTCTTTTTGAGGACCAGCTCTCTCTTTATGGGTGGCCATCCTGTATTTTGGAACTCAGACTCATATTGAAGAAGTCAATAAAGGCCAGTTTCCCAGAGGAACAATCTCAGTGGTGCCAAAACATCACTTGGGTGGAAAAATCAGGTAGCAATAACTCAACTTATGGTGAGCCAGTTGAGTGGAATATGTTTGTAAGAAATAAGGTGTTTACCAGTTTATTAAAGGATACAGTTGAACAGCCAGGTGAAAAGATACATAGGGTGAGGTCTGGGAGAGCCCAAATGCAGGAGCTTCTGTTCTTGTAGCCTTGGGGTGCATCATCCTCCTGGTGTGGATGTGTTCACCAACCTGGAAATGCTTTGAACCCCACACTGTTGGGATTTTATGAAGGCTTCTTCACATAGGCATGATCAATTATTAACTCATTTCCAGCCTCTCTCCCCACTATGGAAAAGTTGAAGCTTGGGGAATAGGGCTGCAAATCCCAACCTCTAATCATGGCTTGGCCTTTCTGGTGACCAGCCTCCACCCAAGAGCCCACCCAGAGTCATCTCATTCAAGCAAAAGATGCTCCTAGTGCTCTTACCACTTAGGAATTTACAAGGGTTTTAGGAGCCCTGGGTCAGGAACTTGGGATATATATATATATATCCCACATACTATGTGTATAAATATATATATATATATATATATATATATATATATATATATATATACACACACACACACACACACACACACACACACACACACATATATATGTTTCTATTCCCTGGTGGTCCAATGATGAAGACTCTGTGCTTCCAATGCAGGGGGCACAGGTTCGATCCCTGGTAGGGAACTAAGATCCCACAAGCCTTGTGGCCAAAAAAATAAATTAAATAAAATGAGATAGTATTTTAAAATAAGTAAAAAATAAAGTGCATATGTCCAATTCACTGCTGGTTTTTGGCTTTGCTTGCAGAAAGCATGTGAATTTGGGCCTGAATCAAATTTTTAAGGACAACAGTAGAGTGGTAAGCACTGCAATTAATACTTTTTCTCACAAAGTACCCAGGCTTTCTTTTTAATAAACGTTTAATAAATATTTAAAGAAAACCATTTTCAACGCATGTCAAATTATTAGCCTTTCCCGAGTATCCATCTCTCAGTCTGGGTCTGTGGTCTTCTGACATATATTTTGTTATTGTGTATACCACCACTGACTCTATCTCTTGAGGTCACCTTAAATTATTAATAGAAGGGAGTAAGACATAAATTATAAATTGATGATTTTATCAATGTTACTTATATTTGTTTTCTTTACAGAAAGTAGTATAGCTTTAAAGTAAATGCATCAACTCCTGTTTCATTAAAGATCCCCGCAAACTCTCCATGCTGTGATTAAAAGTAATATTTGAGACAGAGCTGGAACTCCTGGCTCTGGGTCTCTTCCCTCCTCCGTCACTGAACTGCCCCGGAACCCGAGGGGAGGGCAGCCTCATTGAGGCTGGTGGCTCTGGAGGGGCCCCAGCAGCCGAAGCCACAACAGTCCTGGGGACTGCGGGCCAGTTGTTTCAACAAGTAACTTAAAGACAAAATGGAAAAACAAGGAGGTTTGTGCCTGAGATCATGTTGATGTGAAACCGGGATGGCCACCTTGTACCAGAGAAGCTTCAAATGGTGGAGAATTAAGACGTGGAGAGCACCTACCTCCCCACAGATACATCAGAAATACATCTACATGTGGAACAACTCCTACAGAATACCTACTGAACGCTGGCAGAAGACCTCAGACCTCCCAAAAGGCAAGAAACTCCCCACGTACCTGGGTAGGGCAAAAAAAAAAAAAGAAAAGGCAGAGACAAAAGAATAGGGACGGGACCTGCACCAGTGGAAGGGAGCTGTGAAGGAGGAAAGGTTTCCACACATGAGGAAGCCGCTTCGCGGGCGGAGACTGCGGGTGGCAGAGGAGGAAAGCTTCGGAGCCATGGAGGAGAGCACATCAACAGGGGTGCGGAGGGAAAAGCGGTGAGATTCCCGCACAGAGTATCGGTGCTGACCAGCACTCACCGAGAGGCTTGTCTGCTCACCCGCCAGGGCGGGCGGGGGCTGGGAGCTGAGGCTCGGGCTTCGGAGGTCGGATCGCAGGGAGAGGACTGGGGTTGGTGGCGTGAATACAGTCTGAAGGGGGCTAGTGCACCACAGCTAGCCGGGAGGGAGTCTGGGAAAAAGTCTGCAGCTGCCGAAGAGACAAGAGACTTTTTCTTGCCTCTTTGTTTCCTGGTGCGTGAGGAGAGGGGATTCAGAGCGCCGCTTAAAGGAGCTCCAGAGACAGGCGCAAGCCGCGACCATCAGCGCAGACCCCAGAGACAGGCATGAAACGCTAAGGATGCTGCCGCCGCCACCAAGAAGCCTGTGTGCGAGCACAGGTCACTCTCCACACCGCCCCTCCCGGGAGCCTGTGCAGCCCGCCACTGCCAGGGTCCCGTGATCCAGGGACAACTTCCCCGGGAGAACGCACGGCGCACCTCAAGCTGCTGCAACGTCACGCCGGCCTCTGCCACCGCAGGCTCGCCCCGCACTCTGTACCCCTCCCTCCCCCAGCCTGAGTGAGCCAGAGCCCCCGAAGCACCTGCTCCTTTAACCCCGTTCTGTCTGAGCGAAGAACAGACGCCCTCAGGCGACCTACACACAGAGGCGGGTCCAAATCCAAAGCTGAACCCCGGGAGCTGTGTGAACAAAGAAGAGAAAGGGAAATCTTTCCCAGCAGCCTCAGGAGCAGCGGATTAAAACTCCACAATCAACTTGATGTACCTGCATCTGTGGAATCCCTGAATAGATAACGAATCATCCCAAATTGAGGAGGTGGACTTTTGGAGCAACAATATATATATATCTTTCCCTTTTTCTCCTTTGGTGAGTGTGTATGTGTATGCTTCTGTGTGGGATTTTGTCTTTATAGCTTTGCTTTCACCATTTTTGCTAGGGTTCTGTCCGTCCATTTTGTTTTGGTTTTTTTTTCAGGTATAGTTTTTAGCGCTTGTTATCATTGGTGGATTTGTTTTTTGGTTTGGTTCCTCTCGTCTTTCTTTCCTTCTTTCTTTTTTTTATTACTTTAAAAAAATTTTTTAATAATTATTTTTAATTTTAATAATTTTTATTTTATTTTATTTTTTCTTCTTCTTTCATTCTTTCTTTCTTTTTCTCCCTTTTATTCTGAGCCATGTGGATGACAGGCTCTTGGTACTCCAGCCAGGTGTCAGGGCTGTGCCTCTGAGGTGCGAGAGCCAAGTTCAGGACACTGGTCCACAAGAGACCTCCCAGGTGCACGTAATATCAGATGGCGAAAATCTCCCAGAGATCTCCATCTCAACGCCAAGACCCAGCTCCGCTCAACGACCAGCAAGCTACAATGCTGGACACCCTATGCCAAACAACTAGCAAGACAGGAACGCAACCCCACCCATTAACAGAGAGGCTGCCCAAAATCATAATAAGGCCACAGACACCCCAAAACACACCAGCAGACGTGGACCTGCCCACCAAAAAGACAAGATCCAGCCTCATCCACCAGAACACAGGCACTAGTCCCCTTCCCCAGGAAGCCTAAACAACCTAATGAACCAACCTTAGCCACTGGGGGCAGACACCAAAAGCAACGGGAACTATGAATCTGCAGCCTGTGAAAAGGAGACCCCAAACACAGTAAGTTAAGCAAAATGAAGACAGAGAAACACACAGCAGATGAAGGAGCAAGGAAAAACCCCACCAGACCTAACAAATGAAGAGGAAATAGGCAGTCTACATGAAAAAGAATTCAGAATAATGATACTAAAGATGATCCAAAATCTTGGAAGTAGAATGGAGAAAATACAAGAAACGTTTAACAAGGACCTAAAAGAACTAAAGAGCAAAAAAACAGTGATGAACCACACAGTAAATGAAATTAAAAATTCTCTAGAAGGGATCATTAGCAGAATAACTGAAGCAGAAGAATGGTTAAGTGACCTGAAAGAAAAAATGGTGGAAATAAACACTGCAAAGCAGAGTAAAGAAAAAAGAATGAAAAGAACTGAGGACAGTCTCAGAGACTTCTGGGACAACATTAAACGCACCAACATTCGAATTATAGGGGTCCCAGAAGAAGAAGAGAAAAAGAAAGGGACTGAGAAAATATTTGAAGAGATTATAGTTGAAAACTTCCCTAATATGGGAAAGGAAATAGTTAATCAAGTCCAGGAAGCACAGAGACTCCCACACATGGTAAATCCAAGGAGAAACACACCAAGACACACATTAATCAAACTATCAAAAATTAAATACAAAGAAAAAATATTAAACGCAGCAAGCGAAAAACAACAAATAATATACAAGGGAATCCCCATAAGGTTAACAGCTGATCTTCCAGCAGAAACTCTGCAATCCAGAAGGGAGTGGCAGGACATATTTAAAGTGATGAAGGAGAAAAACCTACAACCAAGATTACTCTACCCAGCAAGGATCTCATTCAGATTTGACAGAGAAATTAAAACCTTTACAGAAAATCAAAAGCTAAGAGAATTCAGCACCACCAAACCAGCTTTACAAAAAATGCTAAAGGAACTTCTCTAGGCAGGAAACACAAGAGAAGGAAAAGACCTACAATAACAAACCCAAACAATTAAGAAAATGGTAATAGGAACATGCATATCGATAATTACCTTAAATGTAACTGGATTAAATGCTCCAACCAAAAGGCATAGACTGGCTGAATGGATACAAAAACAAGACCTGTATATATGCTGTCTACAAGAGACCCACTTCAGACATAGGGACACATACAGACTGAAAGTGAGGGGATGGAAAAAGGTATTCCATGCAAATGGAAATCAAAAGAAAGCTGGAGTAGCAATTCTCATATCTGACAAACTAAACTTTAAAACAAAGATTATTACAAGAGACAAAGAAGGGCATTACATAATGATCAAGGGATCAATCCAAGAAGAAGATATAACAATGGTAAATATTTATGCACCCAACATAGGAACACCTCAATACATAAGGCAAATACTAACAGCCATAATAGGGGAAATCGACAGTAACACAATCATAGTAAGGGACTTTAATACCTCACTTTCACCAATGGAGAGATTATCCAAAATGAAAATAAATAAGGAAACACAGCTGTAAATGATACATTAAACAACATGGACTTAATTTATATTTATAGGACATTCCATCCAAAAACAGCAGAATACACATTCTTCTCAAGTGCTCATGAAACATTCTCCAGGATAGATCATATCTTGGGTCACATATCAAGCCTTGGTAAATTTGAGAAAATTGAAATCGTATCAAGTATCTTTTCCGACCACAATGCTATGAGACTAGATATCAATTACGGGAAAAAATCTGTAAAAAATACAAACACATGGAGGCTGAACAATACACCACTTAATAACCAAGAGATCACTGAAGAAATCAAAGAGGAAATCAAAAAATACCTAGAAACAAATGACAGTGAAAACATGATGACCCAAAATCTATGGGATGCAGCAAAAGCCGTCCTAAGAGGAAAGTTTATAGCAATACAATCCTACCTTAAGAAACAAGAAACATCTCAAATAAACAACCTAACCTTACACCTAAAGCAATTAGAGAAAGAAGAACAAAAAACCCCAAAATTAGCAGAAGGAAAGAAATCATAAAGATCAGATCAGAAATAAATGAAAAAGAAATGAAGGAAACGATAACAAAGATCAATAAAACTAAAAGCTTGTTCTTTGAGAAGATAAACAAAATTGATAAACCATTAGCCTGACTCATCAAGAAAAGAAGGGAGAAGACTCAAATCAATAGAATTAGAAATGAAAAAGGAGAAGTAACAACTGATACTGCAGAAATACATGGGATCATGAGAGATTACGACAAGCAACTCTATGCCAATAAAATGGACAACCTGGAAAAATGGACAAATTCTTAGAAATGCACAACCTTCTGAGACTGAACCAGGAAGAAATAGGAAATATGAACAGACCAATCACAAGCACTGAAATTGAAACTGTGATTTAAAATCTTCCAACAAACAAAAGCCCAGGACCAGATGGCTTCACAGGCCAATTCTCTCAAACATTTAGAGAAGAGCTAACACCTATTCTTCTGAAACTCTTCCAAAATATAGCAGAGGGAGGAACACTCCCAAACTCATTCTACGAGGCCACCATCACCCTGATACCAAAACCAGACGAAGATATCACAAAGAAAGAAAAACTATAGGCCAATATCACTGATGAACGTAGATGCAAAAATCCTCAACAAAATACTAGCAAACAGAATCCAGCAGCACATTAAAAGGATCATACACCATGATCAAGTGGGGTTTATCCCAAGAATGCTAGGATTCTTCAATATATGCAAATCAATCAATGTGATAAACCATATTAACAAATTGAAGGAGAAAAACCATATGATCATCTCAATAGATGCAGAGAAAGCTTTTGACAAAATTCAGCACCCATTTATTATAAAACCCCCCCAGAAAGTAGGCATAGAGGGAACTTACCTCAACATAATAAAGGCCACATATGACAAACCCACAGTCAACATCATCTTCAATGGTGAAAAACTGAAACCATTTCCACTAAGATCAGGAAGAAGACAAGGTTGCCCACTCTCACCACTATTATTCAACATAGTTTTGGAAGTGTTAGCCACAGCAATCAGAGAAGACAAAGAAATAAAAGGAATCCAAATCGGAAAAGAAGAAGTAAAGCTGTCACTCTTTGCAGATGACATGATACTATACATAGAGAATCCTAAAGATGCTACCAGAAAACTACTAGAGCTAATCAATGAATTTGATAAAGTAGCAGGATACAAAATTAATGCACAGAAATCTCTTGCATTCCTATACACTAATGATGAAAAATCTGAAAGTGAAATTAAGAAAACACTCCCGTTTACCATTGCAACAAAAAGAATAAAATATCTAGGAATAAACCTACCTAAGGCGACAAAAGACCTGTATGCAGAAAATGATAAGACACTGATGAAAGAAATTAAAGATGATACAAATAGATGGAGAGATATACCATGTTCTTGGATTGGAAGAATCCACATTGTGAAAATGACTCTACTACCCAAAGCAATCTACAGATTCAATGCAATCCCTATCAAACTAACACTGACATTTTTCACAGAACTAGAACAAAAAGTTTCACAATTTGTATGGAAACACAAAAGACCCCCAATAGCCAAAGCAATATTGAGAAAGAAAAATGGAACTGGAGGAATCAGGCTCCCTGACTTCAGCCTATACTACAAAAGTACAATAATCAAGACAATATGGTACTGGCACAAAAACAGAAATATAGATCAATGGAACAGGATAGAAAGCCCAGAGATAAACTCACGCACATATGGTCACCTTATCTTTGATAAAGGAGGCAAGAATATACAGTGGAGAAAAGACAGCCTCTTCAATAAGTGGTGCTGGGAAAACTGGACAGCTACATGTAAAAGAATGAAATTAGGACACTCCCTAACACCATACACAAAAATAAACTCAAAATGGATTAAAGACCTAAATGTAAGGCCAGACACTATCAAACTCTTAGAGGAAAACATAGGCAGAACACTCTATGACATAAATCACAGCAAGATCCTTTTTGACCCACCTCCTAGAGAAATGGAAATAAAAACAAAAATAAACAAACGGGACCTATTGAAACTTAAAAGCTTTTGCACAGCAAAGGAAACCATAAACAAGACCAAAAGACAACCCTCAGAATGGGAGAAAATATTTGCAAATGAAGCAACTGACAAAGGATTAATCTCCCAAATTTACAAGCAGCTCATGCAGCTCAATATCAAAAAAACAAACAACCCAATCCCAAAATGGGCAGAAGACCTAAATAGACATTTCTCCAAAGATGATATACAGATTACCAAAAAAACACATGAAAGAATGCTCAACATCATTATTCATTAGAGAAATGCAAATCAAAACTACAATGAGATGTCATCTCACACCAGTCAGAATGGTCATCATCAAAAAATCTACAAACTGTAAATGCTGGAGAGGGTGTGGAGAAAAGGGAACCCTCTTGCACTGTTGGTGGGAATGTAAATTGATACAGCCACTATGGAGAACAGTATGGAGGTTCCTTAAAAAACTAAAAATTGAACTACCATATGACCCAGCAATCCCACTACTGGGCATAGCATATATCCTGAGAAAACTATAATTCCAAAAGAGTCATGTAACAAAATATTCATTGCAGCTTTGTTTACAATAGCCAGGTAATGGAAGCAACCTACGTGTCCATCAACAGATGAATGGATAAAGAAGATGTGGCACATATATACAATGGAATATTACTCAGCCATAAAAAGAAACGAAATTGAGTTATTTGTAGTGAGGTGGATGGACCTAGAGTCTGTCATACAGAGTGAAGTAAGTCAGAAAGAGAAAACAAATACCGTATGCTAACACATGTATATGGAATCTAAAAAACAAACAAAAAAAATGGTTATGAAGAACTTAGGGGCAAGACGGGAATATAGACCCAGACCTACTAGAGAATGGACTTGAGGATACGGGGAGGGGGAAGGGTCAGCTGGCAGAAAGTGAGAGAGTGGCATGGACATATATACACTACCAAATGTAAAATATCTAGTGGGAAGCAGCTGCACAGCACAGAGAGATCAGCTCGGTGCTTCGTGACCACCTAAGGGGGTGGGATGGGGAGGGTGGGAGGGAGGGGGATGCAAGAGGGAAGAGATGGGGATGTATGTATATGTATAGCTGATTCACTTTGTTGTGAAGCAGAGACTAATACACCATTATAAAGCAATTATACTCCAATAAAGATGTTTAAAAAAAAAGGAAAAATTCTTTTACAGATTCTTAAAAAAAAAAGTAATATTTGAAGTTATTGAAAGAGATGTATTAATAATTAAAACACTTACAGAAAATTTTATTACTGTCTTACCTTTTCTGATGCTCCTGGATCTTTCCTTAAAATACGTAAATATTTATAACTTTTAACACAGTTTTTATAGATATGGTGCTTTTTCTGGGCTGAGGCAAGAAACTTCCTTGAAGTCTAAAGCAGAATATGCTTGAAGGGGTATTTTTTTCTTTTGGAGCTGAAGAGCTTATGAGCTTGGAATTGTAGCAATGATGCATATACAGTAAAAATGCAATTGCTAACCACTCCCCTTTCGATATTCGTGCTGAGAATTACTAATCATTCAGTCAGATATCAGTGAGCTTGTGCTTTTCTAGTCTATGGTGTTCAGATCAGGGCCGATAAGAATGGTTGTGATAATTAAGACAGAGTAATGATAAGAATACATTAATGGAAACTGTCAAAAACAATGTGCTAAACATCTAGTATTGCATGCAATGTGTCGGTATTTCTGATGAGGTGTCTAACCACATGATGGTGGTCATAGGTTTCTTTCATCATGTAATGAGTAATAGAGTAATCCTCTGGCTGTTTTTCATGTTTGATGAAGCATTTTTGATGTTTTATCTTCTTGTTTTTGCCCCATTTTGTTTTTTTTTAATTTGTTTATTTATTTATTTATTTGTTTTGGCTGTGTTGGGTCTTCGTTTCTGTGCGAGGGCTTTCTCTAGTTGCAGCGAGCCTGGGCCACTCTTCATCGTGGTGCGCGGGCCTCTCACTATCGCGGCCTCTCTTGTTGCGGAGCACAGGCTCCAGACGCGCAGGCTCAGTAGTTGTGGCTCACGGGCCCAGTTGCTCCGCGGCATGTGGGATCTTCCCAGACCAGGGCTCGAACCCGTGTCCCCTGCATTGGCAGGCAGATTCTCAACCACTGCGCCACCAGGGAAGCCCCCCATATTCTTTTTAGCCTTTGATCCTCATTGTCTTCCATGTAATTATATTTCCTTTTATTAAAATTGGCTTGCAAAGAGAAGACCATGAAGATACACTCTATAGCTGTCAATCAGTAGACCCAGAAAGTTTCTAAATGACGATAGTTGTTTCAGCACATTAGCTTGTTGGAATTATCTGCATGGCAGAGATGTCAGTATATTGTTTCCAAGCTTGATTTCTACATGCAAGGAGTAGTAGAGCATGCCCCTGCTTCTTTTATATTCCACAGGAGAGCAAACAAGTGGCATAATCAATTCTTCCAGCCTTTGTATTTTACCTGATGTTTACTTTGCACATTGCTTTAAAACATGCCCTTATTTCACCTCTTTAAAACCTATTTGCCTTTTCTTTTTTATCTTATAAGAAAATAAGATTATCTTAGTGCAAGGTCATGGTACATTTCATTAAACACTCGTAATATTTTTCTTTACTCAGCATCCACAAAGTGGTGAAAAGTTGCCCTATTACTGAAAGATTGTCAGGCTCTGTACATATAAAGAATAACCTTCTCTTATCAGATGCTGAGGGAACTGCAACTGTGCAGATGGCTTTGACTCAGTAACTTTACTGGTCAGTGACATATATTATTGTATCTAGGAGAGATCAAGCATAAGCTTGACATCTTTTGTGCTATGAATATCAAAATAAAGAAAGCATAGATTTGGTCTTTAATGCATGAAAATAACTCTATGTTGCCTAAGAGAATTCAAAGGCAAAAATTAATTCTCGGATTTTCACAAATGACCAAGCTGGCTTTTTCCTTTGGGTTCCCTGTGTGTGTTTTCAAGTTACTTAATTAGCAAGATCAGGATACCATTTCGGGGTGTTAAAGGTCACATTAGGAAATTCCTGGCCTTTTCTTTATATTGCTATTTTTTAGCAGTCAGTACCAGCCACCTGGAGGAATGGCCACTATTGGGCCATGGCTTCTTTTGCAGTGACATTTGCTCAATAAATTTTTTCATGGTAATAATTGAAAAAAGTCAAAATGGTGTGAAGAAGTAAATGTCATATTCCCACAATGCAATATAATTGGAATTCATAAAGGCTCAGTGACTCACACGACAGGTTAATTAAAGCCTCCATGTGGCACATGGAAGTTAGTACAAAATTTGCTTGACCATATTGTTTTCTGACTGCATAGAATGAATCCTTTATTAAAATGTCTAGCAAAGGCTGTGATTTAGTATAAAATATCTATATTATTGCTACTTATTTTCTTCTGGGTTGTTTTAATCCATTTCCCATTGCCAGTCAGTAATATTTTAAGGGCTAGTTTTTAATATAAAAATTTTTGTTGCAAAAAGTCAGTACAATCCCTGTCTCATAGAAGTTGCTCAAACTGTACCAGGAATGGCATGCAAGTTCCACAACATAAATGAAGAAAAAGTAGCTGGTGCTGGGAAGGAAAAACGTTTTGTGGAGTTGGAAAACCATATTGTCTTTTAAGTATGACGATTGCTAATCTCTCATCCTTACGTGTTCCTGTGGGGCTCTAAAAAAATGGACCCTGCTGTCTGGAATTAACTTTTTGCCTTCTTAAGACTAAGGAACAAATTGCAATAAACATCTCCAAAAGAGAGAGAGCATTTAAAAGGATTTGGGGCCATCTTGAACCACTGGGCAAGCAGAGCAGCGGCTCACGTTCTTTTAGCCACTAGGGAGCAACTAGCTGCTTCAGGTGTTCTGCCTGACTCTCCCGACAGCTCAAAGGAGGCAAGGGCAGGAAGAGGAGGGGCAGTCCTTTTGAACCTTCTCACTGCAGGCTGCTTATCTGTATACCATAGGTGGTAGCATTACTGTTCCTTTATTCTTGCAAGACAGGCAAATAAATGAAAGCTGTATAAAATATTATCAAACAAATCGGGTACTTTCATTTGTTTCAAAGAAAAAATAGTTTGAATCTTGGTCAAGGATAATGCAAGAGCTTATTTTATTACAACCCAAATTAAGAAATGATGTCCAATTTTAAATCCTGAAAGTAGATAGCTTCCAAGTTATCCATATAGCTATATACACACACACGCGTACATACATATAACACTATACCTATAATATATAATATATAAAATATATGACACAGTCTCTGACACAGAAGAAAAAACTGTGTATCTCTATATCTATCTATCTATCTAATCTCCATATTTCTTTGTGTCAGAGACTGCAGATTTCCTTCCCTAGTGCCCTTTCTTTAGATATTTTTAGCCTGGCACATAGTCATGCAAAATAAAGATGACTTGTCTCCGTGCACAGGCAGAACAATTAAGGAAATTTTGCTGCTGCTTCTGAAACTGAAACCAGTGGCCCTTCCAGCCAAGGGCTCTTGAGAGCAAGACTTTTCTTCTGTCTTAAGCCATTATTACCATTTTGCATTTTTCTGTTACTCTCAGCTGGGCAGAATCTCACTGTTAGAGTGGTGGGATCATCATGAAACAATTAGGAGGCTGGGTAGAGTAAAGTACTTTGGATCCATAGTCAGAAGTTCAGGTCTGATTCTTGCCTCTGCCTCGTGCCAAGTATATGTCTTTGGGCAACTCACTTCATCTCAGTTGCTCCATTTGTAAAATGAGGTGGTAGTTCCTACCTGACTGACTAAGGAATACATGAAATGGTGAAATGTTTGGGATAAGCAATTCCATCCCCACAAAATGATCAAATATCAGCTAGCATGCAAATGAACATCGGAGACATCTACCTATACATTTAATAAGAAAAAAAACACACAAAAAATTATCTGAACATTTTAGGTAAGTAGATTTGAGTCTTTTTTATAAAATAAAATTAATATATCTCTACTTTATTAAAATTTTGCTTTAGGTAGAATCCCAGCCTCTTAGAACCTCAGTATTAATATGAGCTTTTTGATCATTTAACTTTACCTTGCACTTAGCTGACCACCACTCTGACTTAATTGCCATTTGCTAACAAAAATTTATAGATTTATTTAAGATTCCAATGGAATAAAGGTGAAAAGTTTGTTTGTCTCTATATCTCACTGGGAAAATTACTACAAGGGCAGTGATTTCATTATATGTAATAGAAAATTAATGACAAATCTGAAGCCACATTTGATAGAAGCTTTAGAGTATTTATTCAATAACTGTATATAAGTAGAGTGTATATCTACCTTTATAATGCCCAGAAAATATTAAATTGCCTTAAAATATCTAAACAAAAATAAAGTTCCATAATATCAAAATATAAAACATACAAATTATGGGTTACACACAAACTAAGATGCTAATGGCCATATTGACTTTCCCTCGATGCTTAGCCTCTAGACCTAGATGCTGTTATTACTATTACTTTATAACAAGTTATTACTATTATTTTATAATGTATATGTATCACATATTGTTTCAAATACAATTTCACTTAAGTTTATACGTTTAATAAATCTTTGAGAACAAAGAGCTTATGTTTTTATTGTTTACTAAATTGGCCGTTTATTTCTAAGAAAACATTAGAACTAGAGACTTCAAAAGTACATTGCCCCCCAAAATTAAAAATAATCATAAAAAATCACTTTTAACCACATGGCAAATATTATGCTTTGGGCATAATATGCAACTTGATTTCTGACAACTTTTCTGTGTCACCTTGAGTTTCAAAAATTCAAGGAATAACATAAGAAAAATATCTTGAACTAAATTATCTTGAACTAAATTATCTCATGGGAGATATGATTAATATTGAGGAGGTATTAGAAGAAATAGCAAGTTAATGTTTCTAAACTACTGTAGATCATAAAATAAAAGATACATAAACTACATACCACAAACTATTGTTTCTCATATATTAAATTTACATTGCTTAGTATCTATAGATTCTAAGAAGACTGAAAAATCCTTCTTTAACTAGTAATCCTTAATTATCCCTATTAGTTTGTGGTATAAACATAACAAAAGGCAGAGACAAGTTAGAGAGGGCATACATCTCTGATGAGTTTAGATCACACCTTCCCTAGAAAGGGATTTTGCTTTAGTTAGATATTTGCAGTCTGTTACCTAGGATCATGACAACAGTTAGGAAAAGATATATTCATTTCAAATTACAGGCACTGTCACTTTCTGCAATCTCTGCATGGAAATATGCTTAGGAGTCATCAATCCTGACTGTAAAAGAATGTTAAATGACTCTTCTGTTCCGTTAACCTATTCTCCTTTTATTCTTCCTTTTCTGACAACCTCCTCTAAATTTTGTCTGATTTTAATACCACTGTGTTTTAACTCATTTAATCTTATATGAGCTGGCTTCTGCCCCAATCATTTTATTAAATTTATTCTTTTGGAAAATATTCATCATTTCCTAGTAACCAAATAAAATCTTTCTCACTTCTTATCCTCTAGACTATTCTGCTATATGTGGAATTGGTAACTATCTCTTCTTTCTTGTCAAAATATTTTCTAGGACGAACTGTCCGTTCATTTGTTTGTTAGGACATTTATTCACTTCCTCAAAATGTACTCTTTGGGGTTTAATGAGTTAGGCACGACGTTCAGAGGGAACAATTGCATTGCATTAGGCAAGGCATTGACTTCCCACTTACTCTGGATTTATGCCTGTTTCTAGGATAATCACATTTCCATTGACTTATTAGATAAATATTTATGGAGCACCCATTATGTGCCAAAGGACTCCATGCTAGAGATACAGTGATGAACATTCAAAATCTACTTGCTGCAGTGAACTCTTGAGGACTCATGTAAGCATTAATTCACTCATTCATTCAAAAATATAATCTATAGAGTATATATTATGTGTCAGGAGCTAGTTTAGGCACTGGTTACATCGTGGTGAAGAAAAAAAGTCCCTGCCCTCGTGGAGTTTATATTCTGCTAAGGAAAACAGAGAATAAAATAAACGGGCAATATAATATAAAGGTTATGCATGCTATGAAGACTGTCAAATCAGGATAAAGTTTAGAGGATGAGAGACATGGATTTTTAAGTAGGGTGTTTAGGAAAGGCCTGTTTAAAAAGAGATGTTTTTGAGATGAATTAGATGGAAATGGGGGAGTAAAGCATGTGAGTATATGGGGAAGACCATTTCCAGCAGAAGGAACATGAAGTGTGAAGTCTAGAGTTGGGATTTTGTTTTGTGTGTTTCACATACAGGAAAGCCACGGAATCAGAGTGAGGAGTGAGGGAAGAAATGAGATTAGAGTTAGAACCAGGCAAATCTTGGAGCCTTGTAGATCATGATAGGGATTTTATTTTAATTATAGTGGGAAGCCATTGGAGAGTTATGTATCCCTTTAACTGCTCTGCAGAATATGGACTGTAGAGGAATGAGGAAAGATGCAAAGGGACCAGTTGGAACCAATACATTAAGTAATCCAAGGAAGACATGAAGGTGGCTTAGCTAGGGCGGTGGCAATAGCAGTTGTAAGAGGTTTTATTCATGGTATATTTAATAGGTAGATATAGTGTAAATGGCTGGTGGTTTGGGGTGGTGTTATATAAGAACAATAAAACAAAACTATGACTCCAAGGATGTTCACCCAAGTGAGTGAGGAAGACTGAGGAGGACCTGATTTACTTACTCTATTTGCTGAAGTAAAAAGGCTGAGAACAAGCAGGCTTAGGGTAAGAAATCAAGAGTTTGGGTTAGTTCATATTAAATGTGCTAGGTTTACTAGATATCTGTGTGCAGCTATCAAGTGGGTATATTGATCTGGAGCTTATGGGGAAGTTGAGCATAAGAAATCTGTATTTGAGAGTGGGCAGTCATGGGCCTGTCTGAGAGCACCAAGGGAGTGAATGTTGAGTTCTGGGCACTCTGACATTTAGAAGTCAGAAGTAGGAGGAAGGGTAAGGAAATTAAAATGAGATAATAAAGTAGGAAGAAAGTCAAGAATGTGTGATGTCTGGGGACCCTAGTTCAGAAAGCATTTCAAGAGGAAGTCAATCATCTACTCTTTCTAATGCTATAGAAAAGCTGAGTAAATTATGTCTTGAGAATTGTCCATTAGGTTTAACAACATGGACGTCACTGGTAATCTATAAATGTTTTCAGAGAAGAATGGATAATAGAATGAGTGGAGTGGGTTTAAGAGCGAACTGGAACTGAGGAAACAGATACAATGAATATAGATAATTCTATTGAAGAGTTTTCCTGT
This sequence comes from Balaenoptera ricei, assembly GCF_028023285.1. NCBI lineage: Eukaryota > Metazoa > Chordata > Mammalia > Artiodactyla > Balaenopteridae > Balaenoptera > Balaenoptera ricei. Next base: position 15,944,199 of record NC_082643.1, read on the forward strand.
AAAGCAGATCTTAGAAATGGGTTGATAGCAGGAGAAGAATGTTGGGTAAAAGGAAAAATAGTTATTTTTTTTTAGTAGGAAAAGTGATAGGATAATTTTATGCTATGAGAAATATTCTGGAGAGAGGATGAAACAGAGCAGATATAAGTACGTGAAGATGGTGCTATTGGTCATGCAAAAACCCACAATAGTCTAACATCAAATCCCAGCATGGTGGAATTGAGGAGATGACCAGAAATCTACTTGTATATCTCCCTCCAAAGACCTGCCTGTCCTAGAGTAAGTCTCTATATCAACTATCTATTGCTGCATAACAAATCATCCTAAAATTTATGACTTAAAACAACAGCAGTCATTTACTATCTCATAAGGTTGGGATATATAGGCTAGGAATTTGCAAATAGTTGATTTGGGCACCTCTGGCTCAAGGTCTTTTATGAAGTACGGTCAGATGTCATTTGGGCTGGCATTCATCTGAAGGCTTGACTGGGACTGGAGGATTCATTACTAAAGGGGTTCATGCACATGGCTGGCAAATTGGTGCTGACAAAGTGGATCCTTTCTATGGGGCTTCTTGAGTGTCCTCACAACATGGTGTTTGGATTCACCTGGAGCAAGTGATCTAAGAGATCAAGCCAAAATCTTCAATGCCTTTATGATCCAGATTTGAATATTATACACTGTAACATCTACCATTTAATGCTGGCTATACAGCTCAGCCTTGATTCAGTGTGAGAGGGGATTAAACAAGGGCATAAATACCAGGAGATGAGGATCATTCATGGCCATATTGTAGGATGACTACCCTAACCACTAATGGTCTTTGAACTTTTAACCTTTCATTATATCACCTGTCAAACATGGGGATTTTACCATATGAGCTCAAGGTCCCTTCTGACTCTAAAATTTCATGATTTTATTCTTCACTTAGGCATATGACTCTCAAAGAGAGCATATGAAGGAGAGAGGGTAGAGTCAGCTGGAATCTTCTGTTTCCCAGCTTCCTACTAATTTCTATTCTGTTCAATAATTTTTTTCTTAGAAAATAGGATATATGATGGCTCTGCATATTCCAAATGGAAATAAGTAGCATTTTGAATAGTATTATAAAATGCTCATTAGCTGGTTAATAAAGTAGACTGGGCCATGTTTAAAAACAAAACAACCACTCCCACCAAAACAAAAATCCCCCTGCTGTATTTAAGTTGATTTACTGAAACCTGATTAGGAAGAGCAATCTAAGGAATCCTCTAGGAACAATTAGAATACCAAAAAAGAGAGTATGTCCCAGCAAAATAACCATTGGTGGTCTAGTGGGAGGACCAAAGGCTTTGGATTAAGAACTGGGTTTGAACTCTGGCTCTGTCTTAACAATCTTCAGCAATCACCTAATCTCTATCAATTTCTTCATATGTAAACAGGGATGACAATTACTACTTCACAAGATTTTTTGGAAGAATTAACTATATTAACTATGTGAAGTGACTATGACCATGTCTTTCTCACAGTAGGTGTGTAATAATTGTTATTTTTTTCCTCTGGCCTGTATGTTTTTCCCTAACCTCATTGAGTACTCAGGCAGCATAACCACTGAAACAAGTATATTTATAATATATAAAAGCAAGGAAAATTTTGCAAAAGGAACTTAAAATATCTGCTCCATTAGATGTATAAGCCCCTAGTCCGTATCGATGAGTAAAGTTTTCTTTCCTGTTTCATATGTGACCATTTGCCATTCTGTCATACAACCAGTGACTAGACCACTGAACTCCTCTTTAGTTTCCCTCCAAGACTAGAGTGGCTAAAGTGCTGTGATAGTGTATAAAACTAACTACTTACCTGTGTCCTCTCTGTAGGAGAATTATGCTTCTCTGCCTGTTCAAGTGCGTTCACGTCACTTTCTTTTTGCAGGATAATAAGACTAGTGTGTGCAGTACCGTGTTCCTTGTTCCCTCTGCCACTGAAGCTCTCAAAGCTCTAGGTAGTGGCTGAACTGTCAGCCCACAGAGTGAAGATGACGACAGCGCAGAGTAGAGCCCCAGCCAAAGATCACGAAACAAGAGCAAGGTGTAAAAACCTTTGTTTCTTTAAGACACTGAGCTTTGGGAGTTATTTTTTTATCTTTCTTGACTGACACACATGCCAAGTGTGTTTAACAAGTATGTAAGAAAGGGACATTTTCTGCCTCATTTTTGACAGCAGTACCAATTTGAGAGACCAAATGAAAGAGACAGAGCAACCTGTACAGAATTTCAAAGGCATTATTAGCCAGAGCCAGTTTTTCATGCTTTTGAATCCCATATCCACCTGGAAACTCTAAAATATCATTATCATATAAGAATGATTTTGTGAAGTGATCAATAAAGAGATTTATTTGGAGACAGTGATTGCATTTCTGTGATTTCCCACTATATCTTGCACATTTGGGGGTAAGGGGTGGAGGTGTAGCTACCTTCTAGTGCTAAGTCTAGCTAGAAGAATTCAGGAAGGGACACTTATTTAGAGAACTTTGAACTGTATTCCTTGAAGTTGGCAGACACAGAGGTTTGGAGCCTGAATCCTGACTCTGAAAGTTGGAATGGACTGTGGATTGGGATCTGACTTTTGCCTGGGAAATTTAGAGGACAAGAAAAATAAGTGCTTGGTGGCTAAGTGAGGAGGGTGCTGCTTCATTGGGATCTGGTGGTCTGAAGTCCTGCAGTTTCTCTGGGCAAAAGATGCATTTATATTTCTGTGCCCAGGAGTGAGCCACCAGGAAGAAAGAAACATTGAGAGAACATTGTGTGTCCTGCCTCTCAGGGCTTTTTCTGCAAGAAGACCTCAGAAGAAAAAGAGTGTAGGCCTCAGGTGCCCTGGCATTCAAATGACCACACAGAATACAGAACATCTGCCAAGATTAAAGGAACTTCAGGAGAGAGGGGCTCAGCATGAAACCTATTCAGGCCCTTGGAAAGCCCCTCACAAGAAGAGCCAGCTTTTAACCATTGGTGTGGTCAGAGTGCAGAGTTGCATAGCTAAGTAAGTACTGTTTTACCCTTTACTCTTGTCCTTCCTCCACATTTTTTTGGCCTTAAGTGAAACAGCTGCTAGTTTGTTGAGGGGAGAGGTGACTGGGAAGAGAGTGTATAGCAAAAACACTGTGCCTCTACCTGCTCACTGTGGGAAGGAAGCAGGGCTGAGCTATGTGATTATATGACTATGCAGAGCTTACCCTCAACATTGACCATAGTGTACTCTAAATCCACTGAGTAGGTGAGGTGGAACTGAAATTCAGCCGGTGTTCCATTGGCCAAGTCCTGGCAGGGGACTCTGGTGTGCTAAGAGAAAGGGGTACTTTTTCCTGATTTCCACAGAGACACCATATTGGCTAACAGAGAGCCTGGAGAGAAGAAGATGAATGGTAAACTAAGGTCAAATTTTTTATTCATATCATGAAATGGACATTATAATTTCCAAATTAATACTCTGTTCTTGACTAACCATGACTATAGTATGGTCTGTAAGTGGGCAAAAAGGTACTGTGACACACAGAAATTGTCATCAGAAGGAAGGGCAAGATTACCACCACTGAAAATAAAAGGACAGTGAAAGACAAAAATAAAATGCAACTTTATTATAATCTGTATTTCATGCTTGCCCAATGTATTGTTTACATGTAAACACATAGAGAAAGAAAGAGATAGAGTGATGAGAGACAGAAGCATAATTAAATAAGAGAATCCTCTGCCCTACTGTCTCATTCACCCTTTTTCCACATCCTCTCCTCTCCATCCACTAAGGAGGCCTTTTAGAACAGTAAGTTTCAAGTCAATGTGATGTTTATGGAGGCAGGTGACCAATATGAACAGAGGAGAAGCTTTGTTGTTGTTGTTTTGGGTGGTACTTTCTTTTGCTGTGTTGGGATGTTTTGTTTTCAGTATATTAGTTTTCTTGTGTTTGCTCCAATTTGAAGAATGTAGGAATCCACTATGTTATATCAGTTTGGAACCATAAATTTATCACTCTAGCTTAGATTTCAAGGGATTGCAGCAAGATGGAATTATGACAGAGGCCAGAGAAGAGGAGTTGCCAAAGAAAGTGGAATGGAGACCACGGGAGAAATTGCTTCTAGGCACCCATTCAACTTGGATTCTAATCTGGAATCAGTAACTTATTACTTTGCACCATCCTCTGGATTCTGAGTTTGGCTGTGATCATCTGACTGGTAAGACTGTTATTTCTGCTAATAGGCAGTAACTACATATGCTTCTCCAATTTTTTGAAGTATATCTTTATCTGTATGGGTGTATAGATAGATGGATGGATAGATAGATAGATATAAATAGATATGGAGTGATATATAAATTTAGATAGGGATATACACATAGATATTTCTAAGGAACTTATTAACATTTGTTTTATTTATATTTTCTCTACTATATAAAGCAGTGTTCTCTTCAGTTCTGTTCACCAGTGAATTTGTAAACGTGCTGCCGTATGAGAAGTGAGCATACATGAAAATAGAATTTACGTAGTAGCTTGGGTTGTAATCAGCTAAGTTGACTTAGATGGACCTATACCCATTTTTAAAAGGTAAACCCTCTGGAGAAGTTTCTAGACTTTATCATGTCCAATGTTTATGGAGTAGAACCCAGTAATAGGAGAAAAACAGTGAGAATATGTGCAGAAGTGTGAAGAAATGAAAAGTCTTCATATTTGTGATGGAAGGAGATTGTGAGGACTTCTCTACGGGCTGAAAGGAGGGAAGATGGAGACAAATTTGGAAGGAGGGCATTATTTTACTGTTATTTTAAGAGCTCAAAATCTTAAATTATGTATATTTTTAGTAGGTACGACTTCTGCCTATTGATGGAGTAACCACATTCACGTGTTCTGTTAGTTTGCTCTCTTAGCTAGTTCCTAATCTCTTATTAAAACCTCGGGTGGCGACAAGGGCATAGCCAGTGAAACCTTAGCCAATAGTCTGGTATACATGTAGGCAACTATCTAGGAATGCACAGGGTGAGTGGTAGAGGGCCACCTCACCTATAGCACTGGCATAGGCGTGAGGGTGCTACCAATTCAAATAATGGCTGATAAGGCAGAGTGGATTAAGGATCATCCAGGCTTATGTTCCTAACCCTGGCATCCAATCTGTGCAGTTGGGATATAGGACTTTGTGACAGGAATCTCCTAACAACAGTACGTCTTACTGAAGAATCAGGCAGCCAGCACATTTTTTACTCCAGGATCTCTACTCTTGTTCAGAGCAGACCCACAGGCATTCACTATAGGTATAGGAAATAATCCCTGTAGAAAAACTGGGACAAGAGTTAGGCTGTGAAAACTGTAGCCAAAAAGCCTAAGCTTCATAGAAAGCTTCGTGTCCCAGCAGAAGAACTGAAATATAAATCAGTGAATGGGAAGAAACCCACTCCTCTGGCCAAGTCCTCATGACTGGGAGGATGGGAGAAAGGAGGATGGGTAGTAAAGCTCTGCAGCTTGCTGGGTTTGGAGTAGCCTGGGCTTGTGAGATTAATTGTTAATTCTATCCACTTTCTAATGTCCTAAGCGTGAGTATGATTGCCTCTGAAAATTGAGAAGGACAGGGGCTGAAGTCTGAAAAGTATGAGTGAGTGAAATTTTTCAATACCTAGAGTTGAGCAGGTCTAGGAAAAGCAGGAAGATATAGGGCATACAAGGGTGGAATGAAAAAGAAAGTGGGAAATATCCAAGGACTTATTTCCTGTACTTTATAAAGAAAGGCATGAAAAAGGACCCCAGTTCTTTGCCAAATCCCAAGGCAAAATCTTAAACATTGAACTTTGAAATGCTCTGGGGAAGAAATCCCTAAATTCATCCTTTTCTAATGAAACACAGCTTCTCATTCTTAACTCCATTCTAGGAAAGGGGCATAATGGGACAGCAAGTCTCCTAGCATTACTTAAACATCCCCAGTAGACAATTCCACACCTCATCCTGGGAACTAAAAAGGAGACCTTTCCCCATTACTTCACAATTAGACTCAGCAGCAGACCTTCTAAAGTAGACAAACACTTTCTCCTTTAACCTTCACCAAGTAGCCAAGAGACCCTTTAAAGGAATGAGCTCACGATAAGTACCAGGCATTTGGAAATCAGACGTGAGTGTCTTAGAGGCTACCTATACTCCAAATATTGGCTTTGCATATTTAAAATATTTTAAATTTATGTTTAAAATTTTTTCTTTCTGGAATACAGCTAATTTAGTCCTTTTAAAATTTTTGAACAAAAGTATAGCAACAACAGCAAACCAAAGAGCACAACACCCATTTCAGTCCAGTACTCTGAAGAATCCAACCCTTGAAGAATTGAATGTGCTTTTAAACTTGGAAAATGTGTTCCCCACTATTTAACCTAAATGCCACTATAATTATAACCATTTCAAACTTATTCCTATAATTCTTTCTGCAAGATACCCAATTAGAATAAAGTGTTAATCTAAACAATGAAAATAGAATGGAAACCTGCAATTATATAGTCAAACTTTTCTTATGTTAGAACAGAATGAAGAAAGGCATTATTTAATTAAAATACCAAATGCCACAATCCATGAGGAAAACCAAGCATAACCTAAGTACAGAAGATGGAAGGTGATATTAAAGACAAAACCTCATGTCTAATACTTGACATTATGTATGAATTTGAATTATACCCCAAAGAAATATTCCTATTCTTGGTGGTAACCATTAGTGAATGTATTTCATGTACATTATTTTTAAAACATAGCATGGGGAAAACAAATGTTGCCTGCTCCTTCTTCAGCTAGACACAAGTTCCTGGTACACTGGTCTGATCCAGAGCCTGTTTCATTACACCCAGCCTGTTTTGCTCTTATAACCAGTCCCTTTGACCATCGGAAATTACAAACCTTTATTGCAACCCCATCTTAAAATGTCTTTTGTAGCTCCTTCACCCAAATCAAGAGTAAGAATACTGAGAACCAAATAAGACTAAAAGGGAAACAGTTGCTTGCAATCCTATTAACAATACTTACTTACAGGAATAAGTCCTGCAAGTTTAAATATTAAAAAAAAGCAATAATGCAAGTACTTAGTTTAAAAATGTTAATGAAGTTTTCACTGAATGTACTAGCTGGCATTCTATTTGATATTATTAAGTTATTATTATAAGTGAGTTTGATGAGTCATAACTTCCTGATTATCTGCAGGGAAGTCTGACCAAACTATTGGCAATTTGTAGTTAATGTTTACTTAATAAGTAAACAGAGAATATTCAGTTTCCAGAATTACTGTATGTGTACCATGAAATAAGGAATACATGTATATATGAATATAAGAAGTAAATACGAAAAATCATAGTCAGTATATCAATGAAGAGAATCATGTCTAATAAGAAAGCTTATTATTACTATTATCGAGATAAATGTAACTAACCTAGCCTGTCATGGATATACTATAGATATTTTTTCCAGGTTCAAGGGTCAGAATATATATATATATATATATATATATATATATATATATATATATACCTACATAGGTTTTATATAATATTATATAAAATATATATATGCAGGTTTAAAGGTCAGAAAATATGTTACTGTATTTATGCCCCATATACAAAATATATATCATTAATTAAAGTGTTCAAAAATATTTGCCTTAAAAAATGCAGGCTATATTACACTTATCGTCATTCTAAGCACTTAGATACATACATAATGTACTAGGCATTCTATAGGATAGAACAAAACTGTATGAGAAGATAGAGTTGTAAATACAAGATTCTCCCTTAAGAAAAACTGACCCTGTCCTGCCTGCCCTCCCTATAGCATGTGACTGTGTTCATCCTTTTCCTCCTTATTTACATTGTCTTCTTCAGTTTGTAGAGCAACATATTCCATATTCTTCTGCCTTTTTCCTCCCTCATGGCTTTTTTTTTTTTTTTTTTGTCTTCTCTTCAGGATTCCTCTTCCCTTTCCTGTGTTTTTAATATTGCCTATCCCATTATTTCAGGTTTCTAGCCTAAATTTTCTTCTCTTGCTTATGGAACACACTTTCAGTAAGTGATCTCATCTTTCCTCTAGTGTCAATGTCCGTGCTGTTAGCCCTTGTTTATGTCTCCAGTTCAACTCATTGACATGCCCATACTGTTAAAAGCCAGATCTGTATTTCCAGCTCAGATCTTTCTCCTGAGACATGATGCCTACTAGGTAATCTAACTGCTTCACAGCACGTCAAACTTAGCTTGTCTAAAATCAAATCCTTAATTTTGCTGACCTTATAGTTTAAAACTTTTTCTTCCCTTCTTATTTCCTATCTCAATTAACAACACCACCACACACCTATTTGAATAAGCTGGAAATCTAGATGTCCAGTTTGACATAACCTGCCCTCATCACCTACATCCATTTTGGCACATTGTCTTGTCAGTTTTGCCTCTTTGACAGTTCTCAGCAATGTCCATCATTTTCCATCCCTTTTTACCAGGCAGTCTTAATTAAAGTCTATACCGTTTCTTATGTGGCTGATTCAGTATCCTCCTAACTGATTTTCACCTTCTTGGCTGTCCTATCAAAGACATAATAAAGACAGAATGATCTCCCTAAAATACAAATATTATCATGTCATTTTGTTTTTAATATTATATGGCTCATCAAATCTTTTAAGGTTAGAAGATTCTAAATTCCCTGGTGTATAATAGAAGTCTCCTCATATACAATTTGCAACTCTTGCTCATTTTCCTGCCACTCAGTTCCTGAAACTCTACTGCCATAAGTAAAATGTTGCATTCTATATATACTGTCCTCCATGTCTTGTGTATATTGCTCACTCTAAGACACTTTTCCTTTCTCACCTCCATTAACTTTCTCTCTCCTGCCCATTCCTACCCTTCTGAATCACACACACACACACACACACACACTTCATTTGGATCAATACAGTTGTTTCTTCAAAATCAGCCTGACTCTTGGAGAAGATTCTCCCATGACAAAACCACTCAAAATATTAAGCTCCCACATGTTCTGATGAATACCTCTTTTAAAGCCATTTTACATTACATCTGAATAAACTGTTTTTTTTTTAAATTCTCCCTCTAAACTGAAAAGTCCTTCTTCTTAGAATAATTCTTGGCACATAGGAAGTGTTCAAATTGGTAGTTCTAATTAATAAGTAATGTGGGGAGAACTTATTTTTAAAAAATCCATCCCATTTAAAATGTAGTTTTCAGAAGTCAAGGCTATGGCGTTTGTTACTGTTATTGAAAAAAAAGATTTAAAAAATCACTTTACTTTCCTCTAAGTTCCTCTTTGTTAAATAGTAACAAAGTATAGCTCTCAGCATATTTTTCAGCGCAAAGCTGTAAGTACTATAATTAATTCTTTTCCAATTGTTATTAATTTACCTTTTAAATTTAAGGTTCACTATAAGCAATACTTTAAATATACTTCTTAAAATGAACTTTTAATTCATCACTGTTCTCCTCAAACTTTCTAGTGACCCCAGCTTATTAAAAAGAAGATCCAAAGTCTTTGCAGTCTACAATCCCTCTCTGATTACACCTCCTTCCATATAACATCCTCTCAATAAATATTATTGAGTGAATTAACTGTTGAATATGTTATATTTTCAGCATTCTCAGGAAGGCAATATATGGAATTGCATTGAAACATTCCTCAGATAAAACGATAATTGTTTATATTCTCCGTGGAGCTCATTTGCTGCTGGTTTCAGACACCTATTTAACGTGATGCAGTTTTAGATATTTCCTTTATACTATAAAACCATCTCAAAATGAGTATTCCAAAATGTATGTTTTGCAAAGTTTCTACATGCTGTATAATTACTGTGGAGAAAGCATATGTTGAGAATTAAAATATTTTAAATTAAGTTTAGACCCTAAATTTACTGCAAAATTATGTGTTTGGTTTCCTAAAAACTGATATAATGAATACTGAAGGCTGTGTCAGGTATTTATTTGAAAACAGCTTTGTAGCCTTTGGGAAATTCTTTATTCTATCTAATCACTTAAGAGTAAAAGGATGAATCTGAAAGTACAAGAGGAGTATTACAGACGATTAGAATGAATTTAGTTAAATGGAGGGAAAAAAATTAACCTTGAACTTGCTATGGTATACCAGATATACTGAAATTGTAGTCCCTCCATTGAACATAATGACTTCATTCTACAAGCAGCATTAAGTAGTACTTTTCCATACATATTGTATAAAGGTGTATATTGTTACTTGGTTAATCACCATCTCTTGTCTTAAAAATAAAATGGATTTTCCATCATTAAATGTTTAAATGAAGGAATGTGAAATGACCAGTCTATTTCTTCATACTTTTTTGGAGTAATAATGTCTTTCATGATTTCTTTTTTCTCTTTTTGTCAGCACTTAAGATCTTTTATAAAAAGGACCTGTCCGCAGGGTGGGAGTGTAGAAATGCACAATTAAAACATGTCTTTATTACTTTACTGTTTGTTAATTAACTGAACAGCTTCATCAGCAGATCTATCAAGCTTTCTTTCCTGAAGTTTTAAAGACTAAGTAATGTGAGAATGAGGCTCTTGTGCAATATGTGTGGTTTGGAACAATTGGATTCATTTTCATCTCATATGCAATAACATGGTGTGAAAATCAATGAGGAGTGAAGGTGTGGGTAATTAAAAGATGCTTTGTTTTCATTTTATATAAAATGCCTTTAATCTGTTTGCAAAAAAAATCCCTTAAAACACACAAATAAGCCAAAAGCCATACATATACACAAAAGACAAAAGTCATGTGAATTAGAAAGGTGTTCAAGTTAGTGCAAAGAGTGAGTATTAACTGAGAATGAATTTACTGCGAATGAGAATCATGCAGTAAAATGATTGACTTTAAAACAAAAATCTCATCATGCCATCCCCTTATTAAACCACTGCAAGTGGTTGACACTAATAGAGACCTAATAGAGACGTGGGTCCCTGCATGCATCACCAGCCTCCTCTGCCGGCACTTCCCCACTGTCTCAGCTCCAAGCTCAGAGCTGTTCCTTGAGTTCTTTGATATGCCATGCTCCTCTGGGCCTCAGGGACAGCCAACACGTTGTTTCTTCTGCTTGGAAAACAACTACTTTTCTCCACTAATCCAATTTTTACTCGTATTTCAGAATTCAGAGGGGAGTGTTCTCTGAGAATTCTTCTGGATCACCTGCAGCAGGTGGAGGTGCAGACGGGGGAGATGTCACCACTTAGAAAATATCTAAGAGCATATGGAAGCAATTTTTATTGTACTAGTGTCTGCTGGACTGAGTGTTGCTGCCTTTTAGTGCTCAAGGACCTGGATGCTCAACGATCCACAGTGTGAGGTCAGTTTTGCACATTGAAATACTGTCCCTCTCAAAATGCAAATAGTGTCCCCATTGAGAAAGACTGATTGAGAGAATAGATCAAGTCCTTTATTAAAATTTATATTAGCTCTCTGTAATTTTAAGTAAATAATTTTATTGGTTATTTAATATTAGGCCAAATAAAATTATTGGGCGAGGGGCAGGGATCTTTATATCTGATGTGTTCTTCTAAGTAAAGGGAATTAAAGAAGTGTGGCATTCTTGACCTCTGATTCAGCATTCAGAATGTTCCTTTACTCATTCTCCCTTATGGAAGACAAAAGGCTCCTTTGATTTGTAAATTTGGAAAATATAACCCAAGGGTCATGTTCAGACTTCCTCCCTTGGGAATGGGCTGCCTACAGTCCTGCTCCTCCTTGGGGAAACTTCACAGTATTGCTAGGTGTTGGTGGGTAAGTCTGCCTAATCGTGGAGTACAATCCACAAACCCATTAACTTTGCTCACGAAACTGCATCTTCTGCCAATAATAAAAATGATATTTAGCTTCCATCTGATACTCTTTCAAACTTTTAACTTGTTAGCCCCCCTTACAAAACCCATCATTTCCTTCTTAGGCCAGACCGCCTTTAAGAAACAACTCACAGTAAGCAAAATTTTAGAGAGCAAAATAAAAGCAAATATAAACAAAGTAACAAGGCTTCTGGTGTGGCCATGCCTTTGGTTATGGACAAGTATTTTGATTTGGGTTTTTCATTTGTGCAGTTAGATTTCAATTTCTGCTGCCTGGACAAAATGCTTTCAAGCCAGCCACAGGATCTTGTAAAGGGATGCTTAGGTGTTAGCTAGTGGGCAGGCACGGGTAGCCTGGCAAGTAGAACTGAGGCCACAGAGACCTTAGTGAAGGCACAGGCCTGAGAAAGATGAGAGAATCAGACAGAGCATAAGCCTCAGCAAAACTGCTGTGTCTTCATGATATAGATGGCTTCAGGCTTCAAGATGTTAAGAAGCAGAACTTTTCCTGAGCAGGCACTGGTGAGGCAAAGCTACCTCTGTGGGAAAGAGAGTCTGTCCAGTTATGGGTCTCTTAAACAACAGAGGAAGGAACTACGCTTTCTTAAATCTCAAAGGTGGGTAAGCTCTTTATGTGCTGGAGAGCCCTAGGGAGTCTCTAGATTTAAGTTATTAGACAGAGGTCTAGGTAAATAGCATTAGGTCAGCTGCCCAAAATTCCATTCTGAATTCAGGACCAAGAGAGAAAATCTGGAGGAACAGGTGGAAACTACTCAGATCACTACTGGGTGTGGTTCAAAGTGATTTGGTCATTATAACTGGGCCCGCAGGTTTTCCCCGTGCTCTAATAGAGTATTCCCCAAAACTTCATGGACATCAAAAATGGAGAAATGGCAAAGTCAGCAGAAGCACAAGACTGTGGAATTGTTCCTTCCCAATGCCGGAGACCCAGATTTCAAAAGCTTCAACAGCAGCTTCAGTTCAGAAAGGGAGTCAGTGGCAGCAGCAACTGGGCACAGGACTAAATTGTCGACTCACAGGAAATGGTGACAGCTGTGTTACTAGACAAACCTCACCCGGAATGCTGCACCAAGTGCTAGGGACTCAAAGCTGAGAGAAAATGGACATTAAAAGATTTTGGAATGTATCAACTTAGAAAGAAGAGAAAAAAGTAAGATTGGGTGACTGTGTCTATCACTGCCATGAAACTCTCAAGAGCCACTTTCTGAGAGAGGATATGGTAGACATAGGGGCCTTCCACCATCCGCCTCCCCTGATGTGTTAAATGTGCAGTACCAAAATTCATCAATTCAACCTTGCTAGAGGTTTCTCCTATTAGTTCAGGTTAACAGTTCTTAATTCTGTAAAATTTACTAGCATTCTGTTGAGGCTAAACTGAAATACTTTACTTACTCCACTTCTTAAACTCTCTTGAAATGCTTCTGCATTCTTTGGCCAAAATTGAGGGAAAGATTTTTTACTTTGTCCTCATATTTGTTTGAGCTTTTGTTATCAGTTTCTTATTGTCTTCTTTCATTCTCTTGCAAAATCTCTAGTATGGTATATTAGAAAGGTGACTGGACATAATTTGGGATGAGGAATTTTTAGCCCGGGTAACAGAGTAGCCTTTAGTATTAATTTAATTTATTCGGTGACAAACTAATAGTTATGTATACCAAAATCCATTCTCCTCTTCTTCTTCTTTAGTAGTTGCATCCTGTATTTTATTTATGTGCCCAATGGAAAGACTATTTTCCACCTTCCCTACTATTCATTAAACATGGCCTTGCCACTAATTAAGGACCAATGAATGTAAACAGAAAAGTGTGTAATTTCAAGGAAAATTCCTTAGATGATATCTGGCATGTGCCCTTCACCTATTTTTTGTTCTTTCTTGTTTTCCCTCCATACTGCTTCTTGAAAAGTAGATGTGATGGTTGGAGATCTAGCAGCCACCTTGAAGTATAAAAACAAGGACCACATGCTAGAGATGGGGAAGCAGAGACCTAAAAGGAACCTGAGTTCCTGATAAGTCTTCTACTTGAGAGAATGAAAGTTTTTATATGCAGTGGTATTAGGGTTCTCCAGAGAAATAGAACCAATAGGATAGACATAGATATAGATATAGATATAGATAGATGTCAATACAATGAGATTTATTATAGGAGTTGGTCCACAAGTTTAGTTAAGCTGAGAAGTCCCACTATCTGCCGTCTGTCAGCTGGACAACCAGGAAAGCCAATGGTCTTTTAAAAATGTTTCTTGGGGCTTTCTTTTTATATGTATTGCTAATTATGAATCCTTTGCTATGTTCACTTTCATTATTTTTCTTTTTATAACTTGTTCTTTGTATACTAAGGAAATGAGCTCCTTAAATCTCATGTATTATGCATACTTTTCTTACTTTGCAATTTTTTACTTCACCATATTTTTCCTGCAATTAAAATAATTATTTGGTCAAATTTATTAGTTTTTTCCCCCTCCTTTGTTGTTTTTAGGTTTTATGTCAACCTTCTTTGCCCACTTATCACAATTTCTTCTAGAATTTATTATTGTTATTCTTTTTTGTAATTAATATTTGGATCACTCTGAAGCTGGTTTTTGTACAATAGCATGTTTAGTTGCCAACTTCATTTTTTAATTTAATTTTTTTTGCCTAGGTATATAGTCATTTGCCTAGGTGTATAGTCATTTGCCCAAGACCATGTTCCAGCATCCTTATTTCTTTATGCATAGTATTTTATATTTTTCATGTATTTATGAATAGTATTTTATATTTTTCATTTTCATATTTTTCATATAAAATAGTATTTTATATTTTCATTTTCAAAATAGTATTTTATATTTTTCATCTATTTTTTTACTCTAGCTTGAATAATTGGTCTTTCACTCTATAAAGACCAAATGCTTTAGTTAACTGTCATTTTGTAATATTTTAAATACAGATCAGAGAAAATCCCTCATTAATAATCTCTTTTGGGACAACCTTGGAAATTTTCCCTTGTTTAATTTTTTAGTTTAATTTTTAAACTTTACTCCTATTTCCTTATCTCCCTTCTTAGCCCCTCAAGAAAGTCATGTTATTTTGTTTTAGATAACATTTATTAAATTTAGAAGAACCAACATAGCCAAAATAATGTCTTGTTACCCACAAACCAGATGTACATTTCCATTTTTCATATTTTTTTATGTTCTTCTGTTGGAATTCTTCATAAAAGAACGTTTCTCACTAAAATATTTCCAAGCTATTTTATTTATTTTGTTAATATTGTAAAAGGTATCCTTTCTTCCTTTATATTTTTAAATAAAAAACAGTATAAAAGCTATTATGTTCTATATGCTCATTTCATGACAAACATTTGAATTTATTTTATTATTTTTTCAAAAATTGTTTGATTCGTTCTTCTGTGTTTTTCCAGGTATAAAATTTTAGAAGAATAATATTTCCAAGTATAAGTGTATTTCTTCTACTCCCACATCCACAATTCACAGAATTCACCACCAGCATGACCTGTCCACACTGAAAGAACTGAGTCATCCATTGAGGAAACAAAAGAAAAGATAGAAACAATGAAATAAAATGAGCAGGATGCACGATTTTCCAGTTGCAGAAAATAAATCAACAGGAGGCTGGCCAAGAAGGAGCAGTTAGGATGAGAGAGAAAGGAGAGGACACTCATCAGTACTTGGAATTGGATGGAACACTTTTGGGTTTTTCCCATCTTTTCAGTCTCCTCACCTAGAAGAGGTGAAGTGTGTTATCTAGATGGCAAAATTGGGAACTATAAATTGGACAGACTAGGCTCAGCTCTTCTCGCTTCTTGGGAATGAACATACGACAGGCAGCAGAACTTCCTCTCTGTTCTTCCTATTCCATGACCTCAACCTCTGGGTCTCGCATTGCCTGTTTCTGAGGAGGTGAGTTTCCTTATTCCTGGGTTGGGAGACCAAATTTGCTCTCAAACTAAGATATCTTCCAATGGAAACTTTACAAAACTACTGATGACATTTTGGCCTCCATTTTTGAATCCTTTGTCTTATATACCAATTTATTTAGAATCCAGGCAGGAAAGAAGTATAATTTGATTGGGCCTCTCAGAGACCTGCACAAGAACTTAAGGTCCCTGAGGGCAGAGTTCCTATCTTTTTTAGTATTCTCTCTCTAGTGTACAGTGGTTAAGAGTGAGAATTCTGGACTCAGACTAAATTGGTTTCACAATCTGGCTACACTATTTACAAGCTCTATTATGTGCGATAAACATCTTCAATAAACCTCATTTTCACTGTGAGAAAGTGTGCATAATAATGGTACCTACTTAAAAGTGTGCCTGCAAGAATTAACCTGGATGACCTATGATAAAGTTTATACAATGAGCATTACATGCTAAGCACTCAATAAAAGTTGGCTATTGTTATTATGACACATAGGTGGTAAAAAATAAATATGACCTTAAATGAATGTAATCTATCAAAAACAAAAATGGACTAGTTGTTAGGAAATTTGAACACTGGAATCCAGATTTGTGCAAGTACAAACATAATCTTCCAAAAAAGAAATTTCTCTAACAGTCAGAAAAGAGAAGACTTTTGTGAAAATCAGACCACACAATTTGTTCATGAATTATATAAATACACTAACAAACAATCTGAATTTATCCTAGAAATTCTAGGAGAGTTGATTATTAGGAAATCTATATAAGGTACTTAAGAATATGTTTTAACTAGATTATATAAATTGAACAAGATATTTTATATATGTGTATATATGTATATATATGTACATATATATATATATATATATATGCTATCTATCTATCTAGCATATATATATGCTATCTATCCATCCATATCTTCTCTTGGGTGCCCTCTGACCCATCTATGAGGTTGACCAGATTCCCAGAGGAGCTCCAGAACGTCTGCCTATGGGGTTATCCCAGGGCCCCATGCCTGGGCATCAGATCCATGTGAGTGGACTGGCAAGTATACCACTCCTGCTGACTGGCATGATGTGAACCAAGCAAGACTGGACTGTCAGAACTGTACAGACACATTGATTTTGTGTGACTCTCACTCGCATGGGATACAGGACAAATTCAAAGCTTTTGGCTACCCATAGTTCAGCACCAGTCCTTGGGTTTAAGCACTGAGCAGGCGTTGGCTCTTGTACATCTGCGTTATGAGCATGGTGCTGTCTCCAGTCTACAGCACCCAAGAGTGGTAAGGATGGCAGCAGGCATTATTTGCCCTGTGAACCAGTCATCACTTGTGTCTAGGGTGGTCACTCACCCATTCTGAAAACTCCACTCCACCTGTCTGTCAGCCCTTCTCAGGTGGCTGCTCCTGTCTCTTCCCGGGACTTTGAGACAGTTGCTCTACAATGTCATCAGGTCCTTCTTACATATTTCCTCTTTTGCCTCTAATTGATGTAATGTTGTGCTCTCCTTGGTTGGTCTTAAGCTGTGCCAAGGCAGGGCAGTCATTCCTTGCATGAATATCATGGCTCATCCCACTCCTTCCATGGCCCCTCTTACTGGTGTCAATGAGTAGATGACAGGAATGAAATCCACATGGAAAGAAATCACATTCTAGAAATTCAGTGATAACATTCTAAACTGCTCAAGAGAGGACATGTTTGGAAGATGTGTTGTTCTATATTTATGCCATAAATATCCTAAAGGTAAATTGAGCATGACCAGAAATATAATTATCATTTACTTTTACCTGCATACTTTGGGTAAAACTTACATTTGTGGTCATCATCAATAAAGCACAGTAACAACTTTTGAGAATCTAGTGTTTATGGTTGGCAGGATATATGCTGCAGCATCATAAGTAATGATGTAACCAGAATTAATTAAATGGTATTAGGGAACTATAGAGCCAAGAAGATCTATATTATTTGAGTACAAACAGATTCTGGAGAACCACTGCTTTGTGATTAACAACAGGTACTACCTCTTTCTTGGAAAAGCATATGAGAAATTAGTTAAAAATTATGCACTTGGCAATTAAGAACAGGAAGCGACGATTCTTGGACATGAACAAGAATAGACTGTGCTTTTTTAACTGTATCAAGAATCTTCACAAGCTCCGATTGGACAATAAATGTGTAATTTCCTCTTCTCTACCTATTATTCTAAATCATCATTGACAAATCACTATGCCCTGCATGGATCCATGACTTTTGTAACGCACTTTGGAGTTCTGCAAAAGTATATTTGCCTGGGGTTCCACACACCATAGGAGTGGACTTGAATGACAATATATCAGGAAGTCAAGTAAAAAGATGTGATATAACTATTTCAAATAATATGAAAAGATATTTTTAAAAACTTAACATATTTGTTAAAAACATAGTAAAGATTAAATTTAGATCATTTCCTAACAAAACATGTTAAGGAAACATGTTTCCATCTCAGAGCTATCACCATAATTATTGACAAAAACAGAAACTTTGGGGTTAGACAATCTGGATTTGAGTCCAGTTTCTATCACTTACTGGCTTTTGGTTCCTGGAAATACTTACTATTAAAGTCTAAGTATTTTTATCAGTAAAATTAAGTAGGGCAATCTTGTCTATGTCATAGGATTGTTGTGACAGTTAAGTAAAATATTGCTTGCAATATACTTAGCAAAATGCCTGGAACATAGCAAGAAGGTGGGATGGTGGGGTAGTCCCAGAGGGAGGGGATATATATATATATACACACATATAGCTGATTCCCTTCACTGTACAGCAGAAACTAAGACAACATTGTAAAGCAATTATACTCCAATAAAAACAAAACAAAAAAACACCATCACCCAAGCTGAGAAACAACTTTACAAAAAATGGATAAGGAAACAATTCATAAGGAAAACCACATGATGTCAGTGTGTCAAATTCTGAGTAAGCTGAGAGATGAATAGACTTGAATGGGAAAACTAAATATTGTAAAGATAGACCTCTCTCCTATTCATTTTATATGTTTATGGAATTCTATTTAAATACCAAATTCTTTTAATATAATTACCCTGATCTTCATATGAAATAGTATATAGGCTATAAAATCTTAATGGATTTTGAAAAAGAAATGTAACGATTAAGGGCTTGGTCTATCAAATACACAATTATATTATGCTCTAATAATTAAAACTGGGAAGTGTTCACATAAGAATCAACTGAGAGATAATAAAACTGAAGAGCTTAGAAACAAAATTTTTAGCTTATGGAGATGTAGATATATATATATAGATATATAGATAGATATGAAGCTAGCATCCCAAAATAATAAAAATATAGACTACTCAATCTACAACTGTGGAAGAATGAAGTGGACAAAATAAAATTGTAATATCACTTCTCTGCATTATCCGGTAACTTCCAGATGTCTCAAAGACTAAATAATAAAGTAAGTAGTTATTTATAGTATATAAACTCATAATTGTGTACAAAGAGTGGAACTATAACAAAAGAGATCAACACATTGAACACCTTACATTTTTGTGTTAAAAACATTATAAACTAAATTTTAAAAAGCAGTCTTTTCCCTAATGCATACTGCCAGGAACATAGTATGAGCTCAGTAATAACACAAGTGTTCAGTCTTAGGGGAACATTTTATTAGCTATGGCACATCCATACAATGGAGATTATTTTAGCAGCCACTGAAATGATCTTTTAAATAGCTTTTGATTATTTTGAAAATAATTATAATTCTAAGAAATCTTGAGATATAAAATACACAATATGATCCTGATTATATCAGAAATAAAAAATAATAAAAAGGAATAAATCAAAATTTGACAGCAATTGAGATGATTTAAATATTTTATCTTTGTGCTTTTCTACATTTACAGGATAGAATTTTTAAAAAGACAGAATAGTCAAAGTATATGCTGAGTTTATAAACCAGCAACAGGACTCTAAAGAAGACAAGAAAATTGGGAGGGACGTTATTTTTATTCAAATGGGTAAAAGGTAAGAACTCTTTCATTTTAGAATTTTTTTAGTTTAAATAACTACAGGACTTTCAAATACACTTTTCCCCTGGTAGATTAGAGAGAATGAAGGAAAGTTAATGTTGAAAATATGGTTGGCAGTACCCTACTGGTGAGAATTAAACCAATAAATCATGTGAGACTCTGTGGGTAATCATATAACTGGCAACAATAGAGCATATAGTATTGTATTAAACTTTAGACCTACTTTTACTTTTTGGGTCAAGGTTGAGATATCAGGAAATGAAGTGTAGGGTATAAGCAGCATAAAAACTTTTTTTTTCAAGTTAGGGTAAGGGAATATCCATGGAGAAACACATGTAATACGGTGGAGAGTTCCAGAAGAATGATGATACTGAAGTTGTCATTAAATTTAGCCAAGTCCTTGATGTGAGAAATTTCAATTCATTGTTGATGACACAGATTGCAGAAGCATATGGAAGCAATTAGAGGAAAGTAAATGGAGACTGTGGGTACAGGCTGCATGTTTGTGGAGCTTGACTAGATAAAAGGAATAATATGGGATGAGATCTAAAAGAGGCAATGAGGCCTTGGGTATCTTCTTTCAGAGCAGAGGAAATATGAGCATGAAAGAAAACCAAAGGAGAAGACAAAATTGATGATTCCCTGGTCGGGGTGGGGAGTATATGAGTAAGAGCAGTGTCTCGTTATGAGCCAGTAGCAGGTTCTGTAGCAGGGGCTGAGGGTTTAGATTTCTAGATAAGAAGAGCACTCCTCTTCCGCTAAGATTAGTGGGAAGGACGCTCTAATAGATGTAAAAATTCATCCGAAGACAGGCAGCTAGGGTGAGGGGAGCAGTGTAGTATGTGAAGGCAAGGAGCACTTGATCAACTGAGGCTGGCTCTCCATGAATTAGATGTATGACTTGAAGACGTGCCTAATGTTTGCTGGACTTATCGAACTTGTTGGGTCTGTTTCTCCTCAGATCAATGGGGATATTACGCATTCCATATAATTTTCCATATGATTTGGAAACATTCTGTAAAATATGAGAAATCCCTTAGAAAGTTGTAATTCATCCTTACAGTAATTAGAGTAATTTTATCATGAAATGAGGTGGATGAGGGCTAGGTGAAGGCAGATAAAGATTAAGAATTTTTGAAGAAATGTGTTGTAAATTTTAATGCAGTGCTCATGGCCTAGGAGCTGGTAGCCCTGACAGAAGCTTGTTAACTTCCTCTGACAATCCTCCAACAATCTTGCTTTCTGAATATGATGCTTTTGATGAGTGCCTAACATGTCTGAGCTTAAAAACTCTTCTTACACACTATCTTCATTTAGTAATGTGGATGATGTTTATTAGACTTCGCATTTAAAAACCTCTCTGAGGCTTCTCCCATGGTGGCCTTTTAGACTTACAGTGCTGGGCACTATGGAAATGTCTTAGAATCCAGATGAACAGTGGGTCCGTGGGAACAGAGAGATTCTCACGCCCAAAAATCTCCATAAAACATCTACAGCATTGTCTCAGGTTGCTTGGAGAAACTGCATTCATATTCATAATGTATTGCATAATTATGAGATCCTGATTTTCATATTTCCCAGTGTGCCTTTTCAGCTCTGCTGTATTACCAAGTTAAAGGAGACAACACAACTTTACAAAGTTAGAGTGTTCTGTTTTTTGTGTCACTGTTTGACATTACTCTATTTTAATTTGTTCATCATTGATCCCAATAAAGACAAACTGTCATTGTAACCATTGCCCAGAATGCAATACATTAGTCTTACTGCCTCTATAACAGCTGTTCATGTGTCTCTTTCTCTGTCATTCAATGATGATGTGTCCTTTTCTACATGCAATGCCAGAAAATCTGGGAGAGCTCACAGCACAACACCTCCATATGAACTGGATTAAGTAGAGGAAAATCTTATTGTATATCATCATTTTATTTCTATTACTTAGTACAGAAAAGAAGGCACTTCATTATATGTGCTGAATAAGTAAGGGATGAATATTATACTTTTTACTAACTTTGTAATTTTTGCCTTTCATCTAAACTCTTTAGGTCTCAGTTTCCTCATATAGAAATTGAGAATGATAGAAACTGCCTTACCTGTCTCTGTAAAAATCAAATGAGCAAACTTTGTATCTCCAACAAAGAGATGAAAGGTTTTTATAAACCTGGGCAATATTTACAGTAGTTCCTTAAATTTCAGATTAATGCATATGATAGCTTCAAATTTCATCTTCATTATTTAAAAAAATATTATTTTGCTGAGAAAATTTGTCTGTGTGACTCTACATATCCACAGGGATCTCTGGAGAGAGCCATGGAGTGTATTAGGATCTTAGTTTAGGATGTGATAGGCAACCCTGTGCCCAAGCTTAGATAAGAAGAGGGCACAGAAAACCAATGATGCAGCCAACAGTAGGTTGTTAAAAGTGGGGTGCCAGATCTCAGACTCTCTTTTTCCCAAGATTTGTCTGTAATGGTCAGATGTGCTGCACAAACTTCCTTCCAGGGGGCAGCAGTGCCCAGGAATTTTGCCAATATCCTTTGTCTCTTTAAATCTTAGTTCAGTGACTCAGGTCTTCAAAGAAGCAAAGTCAAAGGAAATAAATGTGCTAATTATGTTATCACATACTGATATTAGGAAAAGGTAATAATCTACCCAAAGTTGTTAGAAGGAAGTGTTGTGGGAGGGCATTAATACAGAAAACATCATAAAATGTACAGTTAAGAGACATATATTACAAAAGACTTTGTTCAAAGGAGAGAAGCCATCATTTCACTATTGAATATATAGTTTATTTTTACTATCACATTTAATGTATACTTTATTGCTATTAAAATTAAAGCTACTAAAGATAAATGTATATTTATTTAGAGAATGAAAATTTGAGATATGGGTTTTTAAGTATGTGAGAATTAAGATCTTGTGAACAAAAAAATTTTCCCAAGAAATGTAAATAATAATTTTTGGAGGAAATGCAAAGAGACCTGACTTGGGCTTCTTGAATTTTCTTTGATTTGTTAGAAACATATATTGAATTGATGATTTTTATTTTACAAAACAACTCAAAGTACTGAGCAGAAATCACTTCACAGCTTTTGACACCTGCACTAGTCCTCTACTAGTTGAGACAGTAGGCCATAGTAAATCTTGACACCAAATTATACATGAATTGCTTTTCTTATCTCACTTGGCCATAGTCAATTTCAGTTCTAATTATAGGGGGCTTATTAAAATGTTTGGAAACTCTTCTTTTACAGTTTTGTATAATGACCTCTTTTATCATGATCTGCTAGACCTTGGTCCCAAACTCTAGGGATAAGGGTTGGATACTGTGGGCATGATGACTCAGGTGACTCTGCTCATCCAGCAGGAGAAAGATGGTGGCTCCAATTAGTCGCTACTAACAATTAACCCATAATGTCTTTCCTTTCTTTATTCCATCATTATTTGGGTGGAATGAGGAGCACCCTCACCTTACCTCTTGTTTTCAATTAAGTCTTCTCTTCATGATAATTTGTCCTGAATTTTTATTTAATGATACTTCAGAATTAGGATGAGGGTGAGGAGAAGAAAAAAATATTGTTTGCCCAGGGCTCTGAATTGTTCTGAACTAAGCTCATTTATTATAACATTGGAGGAGGACTTTGCTTGATTGTCATTATTTTGCAGAATATATGGTACTGACATTTTCCCTTTCTCCAAGGGAGATAATTAGACCAAATGGGAAAAATTCTTCTGTGAGTTATATATGTCTTAATTTTTTTCACCAAGTTCTCTTACTCATCACTTTTAATTGCCAAATCTTAGAGCTATGAAAAAAAATACATTGCCAATAATCTTATACTGAGATCTGATATTATTTATGTAGAACATATTCACTCTTTAACAGCTTTCTTTATTTAACATTTGGTGAAAGTACATAATTATTACTGGAGGAATTTAATATTCTTCAAACATGCTGTTCTTTTTTAGTATTTCCTTGTCGCTTATTAAAAAATATTTTATATGCTATTGATTCAATGGGGGTGACACTTTTAAGATGAATTCATAAATGCCCGTAGAGGATCAACCATTACACATGGAAAGCGAAATTCTGTCACACTGACATTAATGATGGCTACTATAATCACTGGCTCCTCTTTTATTAGGATTTTTATTAATTAATGCAAAGTCTACTATTGGCCTTATAAAAGTGCTCATCTGTTTCCCTTTAATTTCAAATAGATTAAAAGTAAGATTTGGTATTAATTAAAAACTTAGAATTTATGAGGATTTTAATTGCAAACATTTCAGTGGTGAACATGTAGATGACTCTTAGTTCTGTTTGCTAATAAACATGGTATTGAACAATGACAAGGCAAAAGAATAAATCATTTGCAGAAAAGTACACTGTCATTGGCTGTATTGTCCATGTGTATTGAATCCTGTCTAGCCAGGGGCAGATAAGAGAGGCTCAACAGCTCAGGATTTCCTTGGGGGTTTTAAACTTTTACCTGACGTCTGGAAATTTTACTTTTACTTTGAAAATGTGGATGGGTTTAAACTTAAAGAAAAATCATCATCAGGTTTAATGAGTTTAATGGAAATACTCTGACATCAGTATGCAAATATGATTTCATCTGTCTATCTTTAAGTTGAACTTAGGTTGTGTAGTGTAACTGATGTCCAAAAGGTCCCTACAAGTTTCCCATTTTATTGTATATTATCTTAACCAGAGCCTGTTGCAATAAAAGGGCCATCTTCTGTGGTGACCTGTAGCACAGGTATTTTGCAATAAGCATCTTTACATGTTCTCCTCTGGCATGAGTCAGGTTTAGCCTTGTCACACTGGGCTTTTAAGGGGAGCTCTATCTTTGCAGCCCAGGCTACATGTGACAAGATTAAATTGGCACACTTGACTGTACAGCTCTTGTGTTCCTGGCAGTGCTAGCCTGGCTGGTGCCTCTGAGAGAAGGCTCAGCTGTCACTCAGTGACCCATTAACACTACTGTTCCATCATGCAGTGTCATTTTTCTCATTCTCATGGAGACAATGCTCCCTGGAGGTCTCCAGTACCTGCAGGAATGAAAGAGAACAGCAGAGACAGGCTAACTATCAAAGAAGGAGCAAACAACACAGCAAGACCATGAATTCCAAAAGCAGAATTTTAAATTGAGTGAAAAGATGAAGCCCATTTATGATGGCTGGGTTGGGAAGGTGGGAGGAGGATTGAGTTTTAATAGATATAATAACTTTTTAACAAGCTATTTTCTTCTTCCTGCTTGAATACTATAAGTGGTATCCATGATAATACTTGTAACTAGGTTAGAGAAGGCAGCTGCTTTGAACATGTCATAGGGATTTGAGTGAGAATTTATTTATAAACAGGGATTTTTGTGTTTTGTTTGTTTATTTACAAACAGGTGGAGGATATAAAACAAAGCGTGTATTAACGTGGATTGCTTAATAGTCTAAATAGAACAGAATCCCTGTTTATGGTTGGCTTATCGGGGTACAAAATCACAAAAGCACAAAAGAGGAAAATGGTATGTGATCTTTGTAACACTAGGCGTAAGACGACTGCTTAAGCAAACTCCATTGCTCTCCTTCAGTCCAAACTGCATATTGTTTACTGGGTCACTTTATAAGAAGTTATGCTTTCTAATGTTTACTATATAAGGAAATATTATAAGAACATGCTTCTTGATTTCCCAGGCTAAGACTGGTTCAGTTTAGATTGATATAAAAACAAGAAACAAAGCCATATGAATCTTGATATTTTCTAAGGAAACCTGTTGAAGACGTTATAGGAACAGACCAACACCCCGCCAAAAAAATTAGTCAGAAAATAGGGATAAAACCGAACAGGATTCAGGATTACAGTAAAGGGCAAGGAGAAGTGCCACGTAAAAACTTGTTAGCAGCTACTTTAACCCTGACTGCTTCCTGAACACATGGAACATCCATTCCATCTGCCCTTAGATCATTTCAACCCTGATTTCAATTTTCGCTTACCAGGCAAAGCTTGTTATTGGGTTTAGACTTTCAATCTCAGGTAGGGATTTGTGTACCGTCACGTGCCCTCCCTCACCACCAATCAGGAGACACAGGCGCTAGAATCCATAGCGTAAATGTGCATATTCTTCCGGTGCACCAACTTTTTAAAAGAAGTGTGTGTGTGTGTTTTTTAACTTATGTAAACTACAAATAATTTGCATCTTTATTTTTACTTTAAAATAAATATGGTGTATTGTGGAGTAGGATAAAATATTCATACATATTTTAATGATTTTTAAAAAGACTTTAAAGAAATATTGGTAAGAATATCTTTGGCTTAACCTGTCAGAGCTCTTGTGTGCCTTAAGGATTGTGTTTTCTCCTCTTTTCCATTTAATACAACGTTCAGGAAGCATTACTTTAGCGTTTAGCAGGGAAAAGGGACCCAGATTATGATGTTTTAGCAATGATGATGGCGTTAGTTAGGAACAGGGTGTAGTTCAGCCAAGTCTTCCAGGGCAAGAAACAACCTTTATTCTTAATTTTACTGTTGGAAGGCACTGTAAACGTCAACTGATCCAGGCTGCGGCCCGCGGCCCAGCGCGGCATGATGTGGCCTCTGCCACCAGCGCGCGGTCTTTGCGGCGCAGCGTGCGTTCGGGGCGTGGAGGGTCTGCTGGAGACTGGGACTCAGGCAACCCTGGCAGATGGAGACTCACGGCCTCCCTGGCTGCGCTCCATGAGGAAGATGCTGGCTGCTGCTGTCTCTAGCGTGCTGTCTGTTGTCACCCAGAAGCCCGCTAACAGGGTGCTTGTGGCATCCTGTAACTATTCAAATGATGCTACATTTGAGATTAAGAAATGTGATCTTTATTGGTTGGAAGAGGGTCCCCATGCCACCGCAGTGCTCAGCCGGGAGGATGGACTCAAATACTACAGGATGATGCAGACCGTTCGTCGAATGGAATTGAAGGCGGATCAGTTGTAAAAACAGAAATTTATTCGTGGTTTCTGTCACTTGTGTGATGGTCAGGAAGCTTGCTGTGTGGGTCTTGAGGCTGGGCTAAATCCCATGGATCATGTCATGGCATCCTGTCGGGCTCATGGCTCATGCTGTACTCGTGGACTTTCTGTCCCATCAATTCTTGCAGAGCTGACAGGTCGAAGAGGTGGCTGTGCTGAAGGAGAAGGAGGGTCAATGCATATGTATGCCAAGAACTTCTGTGGAGGCAATGGCATTGTCGGTGCTCAGGGACTGCTGGGAGCTGGTATTGCTCTGGCCTGTAAATATAAGGGAAACAGCGAGGTGTGTTAGACTCTACATGGGAATGGTGCCGCTAATCAGGGTCAGATATCTGAAGCTTATAATATGGCAGCTGTGTGGAATT